>NC_090752.1:48910451-48917951 GCF_036898095.1 Palaemon carinicauda
CCGTAAAATACCTAACAGAAAAAAAAACAAGTTTTAGCTGTAGCATAAATACAAACGAACCATTTGGCATAGCATATTGTTTGGGTACAAATTACTTTGGAACTAAAGAACAGCTGAGACAGCCCAGCTATATGTCAGTTGTTTCATGGCCATTCTGTTTAACTATTGCAATATGCGTTGTCCCTTTGGAATATATACTGTCCTCGGTAATATACGATAATTACCAGAACGGATGTACGATATTCTAAGGTTTACTGGAACTATTCTAAGAGATGTACGATAGCATAAGTTATACGGTGATTATTTTCATAGAACTACAATATATTATGGAGATATGTCTTACAATACATGATATACATAAGGAATGATAGAACGTTTAGAAGGTGTAACCATAAACCAAATATAAAATATAGTAATACATGGAAGCACCATACACATAATACGGAGGTCATTACGTTATTTCTAAGTAGCATCAAGTGCTCAAGTTACATTGCACGGATACTAGCCAAGTGTCCCCCACTACGCCCATCACGCCTTTCCCAGGGGGCACCTCCGAATTGAGGCACAACTGCTTTCAACCACCTCATCCTCAATACTGCACTTGAGAAGACATTATGGACAAGAGGCCCAATCATTAAACGCTGACAGCTGCTAAGATGGCGTCCGGAACTCAGCCCTGAGTTGGGCTATCGATTGCACTATTACCTGTAGTGATAGTACTCATGATAGTTCCAGCAGTTTTGATAAAAAGGAATAGTGACTCATTCCAAAACAGGACTGTCAATTGTAATGAGAGTAATAGTAATACTGATGGTTTCAATAGTTCTGACAATAAAAGGGATTAATGACTTAATACTAAATTGGACTACCAATAATTGTGGTAATAATTATATTAATCATGATAATTGCATTAATTGACATGGAATTTCAATTGTAGTAAGAGTGATAATGACAGTTAAAACACCTGCTGTTGCAACAGAAAAAAAATAGTGTCCCCATTATGCGTTGGGCTGTCAATAGTTAAGAGTGATAGTGGTAGTATCAGCAGATTAAATAATGAAAATTATCTTAGGAGTTGAAGTTCAAGTAAGACGGGTAATATTGATAGACCCAAAAACGATTGTTTAATTATTCCCAACTGGACAATAGATACACAGGTGAAAGAATAAAAAGAATTCTTCGACTCAAGATCAAATTAGACTTTCATAGTAATAATAACGATAGTGATAGTTACAATTAGTGTGTAAGGAAAAGGATATTCAAATTTTGGGTTGGAATACCGATATTAGTTGGAGCGATAGTGATAATTATTTGTAATTACCTAATGAAATTTTGATGCCAAACGAAAGTTGTGTAATATTAGCTAATATGTTTTTTCATTCACATGAATAAGTCGGATAAAATAGATCCAGTCATCTGGTTACATTGGAATAAAAAGGGTAGACCCTCTCTCTCTCTCTCTCTCTCTCTCTCTCTCTCTCTCTCTCTCTCTCTCTCTCTCTCTCTCTCTCTCTCTCTCTCAATTTGTATATATATACACAGTATATATATGTATATATATACACAGTGTATACATATATATAAATACACATACATACAATATATATACATATATATACACACACACATATATATATATATATATATATATATATATATATATATATATATATATATATATATATATATATATATATACACGGCATCCGGTAAATTACGAAAAAACAAAATCCTCAAAATCAATTGTTCGAAAAACTATTCCTCGAACTATAAATTTCTCGAAAGACAGATTGCTCGAAAGCATATGATTTCGAGCAATTGAACTGGAAAATGACACGCATTGCTTGAAAATAAAAGCAAATGTTTGGTTACATAAATACTAAAAACCAAAATTCATAAATTTGTCTTCACAATCAAAATACGAGAAATAATCGCTATTAAATTCATTGATTTATTTGTCTACAATTAAAAAGGAAACAGATAACATTTATTCGCTACTGTATCAATATGTAATATTGTGAGCAATACTTCTTAAATATTCTTCAACATTTCCCATGTCATCATAGCTATACTAATTTTATTTAATGAGGCGCATTTGCACCAACTCGCAGCGGTGACCTTTTTAGCTCGGAAAAAGTTTCCTGATCGCTGATTGGTTAGAATTATCTTGTCCAACCAATCAGCGATCAGGAAACTTTTCTGAGCTAAAAGGGCACCCTTGCGAGTCGGTGTAAATCTGCCTAACTAAAAAAAAAAATACTATAGATACAATATTCTTTAATTTTTGTGCACAGTCACGGTATTTTCCTCTGCTTCCAGCTACACTCACACTAAACACCTTTCATTTTTCGCTTTCCACAAAACTGAATCCATCTTGATGGTTCGAGGTTTCCAGAAATAATTATGAAAAAAGAAACTAAGACTAGCAGTAGGAAGGTTTAGAAAGCAAAGTCATTAACAGCGTTCAAAAAATGAATATCGGCTTTCAAGCAATCTGTTTTTCGAGGAATAAATAATTCGAGAAATCATTTTTCGAGAAATTGATTTCGAACAATCTGGCTGGAATCATATATAAACTTTATATATATATATATATATATATATATATATATATATATATATATATATATATATATATATATATATATATATATATGTATATATATATATATAATCAACTGACATGATACTTTTTTCCCTTACCATATAATAATTTATGTATGTTATAATACGTTAGTTGCCTTTTCAATATGTACGCATGTATTTGTGTAAATTAGTAATTTGTGTGTATATCTGCTAACTTTTCATAAGTATATTACACTTACAGATTAACCTTCACTGTGCTTTTGATATATGAAATCCCCGATTAAGATTATGTGAAATAGGACCTGTTTAATTTGCATATAACAAACATAATATCCTAGGAGGATTTAGAACTTTGTAAATAAATCTAGTGACAAAAGGCTCCGGTAAATTCATACGGAATATATTATGAAAAGCTCAAGGTTGAATTAATTCTGTGGTTGCGAGAGGCTTTACCATAACGGGTTATGATAATGGTAACTTAAAATTCGTGACATAAACATTTATTGTAACTTTTAATCAAGAAAATGGGAAGACAATCCGCAGTGAGCTAGTGGTACAAGTAAGTGTCTGATAAGGAGGTTAAAGTGGTGAAAAGATTATTTCTCTTTAGATAAAATAAGAAATTCACACAAAATATTTTAAAAAGCATGGAATACGAGATAAGTTGGGTCCATTTAATTAACATATAGAAAACGAGGACTGAAGCTAAAGAAAACGGGAGTGAAACAGGTTTATCAAAATGGTTGGGCGTGAGACGGTGCCTGACGTCACGAACTTCTCTTGCTGGACCCCAACTTTCCAGCACCCCATTGTGCCATCGGCAGCGGACATCTTCAAAGCCGTGTGCTCATCGCTCCTTGGGCTCATTGTCATCATAGTGAATAGCATTTTCATCGTCGCTCTCAATGGAAGACGATATGCTAAACATCTCACCTTCCAGGTAAGAAGTTAGAATTCTGATGTTTATCTACATTTTGTATTTCGTGAAAATGGGAAACAAGAGATTTTCCGTATCTGGTTTTTGGAGGGGACAGATATATCTGATCCTCACCAAGAAACGCAATTGTAAATTATCTTTTGTAAAGACGGTTTAGAATTAACTTCTTGAGAATTTGCAATGCAGAAAAGCAAAACATGATGATTAAGTAACAACAATCATTATGCTTAGTTATGAAAAGTAACGATTGTGGAATTCATGTTCATTAGGAGAAACTGTTAATTTTTATTTTTACAGATTCGAAGCAACTGAAAGCGAATTTTCAGACTAGTTTATACTGGCATTAAAGAAATTAACTTGGGATGCCTCATTCAAGTATTCAATGTATTTCCTCTCTCCCTTTCAGTAGTTCTTTGTTTTATTTTCATTTGAGAAGTCCTTTTGTATAGCTAAACTGATTAAAAAGAAACAAAAGAAGAGAGAAGTGTCTAACATTGGCATTCTCATTGTCATCATTATTAGAAAATGTTTGAAAAATAATCCTCTATCTATATATACGTGTATCCATATATATATTACAAACACCCCCCCCCACACACACACATATATATATACATATATATATATATATATATATATATATATATATATATATATATATATACATATATATATATGTATATATATGTGGGTGTATATATATATATATAATTTATATATATATAAATATATATATATATACATATAGATATGTATATATATGTGGGTGTGTATATATATATATATATATATATATATATATATATATACTGTACATATATATATATATATATATATATATATATATATATATATATATATATATATGTATATATATGTGGGTGTATATATATATATATATATATATATATATATATATATATATATATATATATATATATATATATGTACATACATACACATGATTCTAAAATTCAAGGAGAATTTAAAAGTTGTTTTAAAGGGATGTGAAAGTAGGGTGAAAGATTAAAGACACTACAGATCTTAGAAAAGTGGATGCAAGTAGAAAGATGCTGTTAGACGAGAATGCACTCCTGAGTAGTTTGAGTTTATTGAAAGCGAAAGATAGATAAGAGGAAGAGCTGAGTGATGGTAGACTAAATAGGGTTAGTGTAAGGTTGAAAATGCTTTTGGAAGTTGCCATTGTATATATCCAAGGTGATTAAGGAGTTAAAAGAAGAGAAAGACACCTAGAGTTGATTTGAATATAAGTGAGATGCTGCATATGGTGGTAATAGTGTTGTTGAGTGGCTGAAAAAGTGTCTGACCAGGGTTTATAAGGTATTCTTTGTTGATGGAAAAGTCCCAAAGGCATGGGTAAGAGGAGTAATTGTTCTGTTGTATAAAGGTAAAAGTTATAAAGGCGACTGTAAATATAGGAGCATAAAATTACTTAGTATACCAATGAAGGTGTATGATAAGATCTTAATTGGAACAAAAATAAAGCAGGTGACAGAGGGACTGGCTGAGGAAGAGGGGTGTGTGTTTAGGCATGGAACAGGGTGTGTTGATATAGTATTTGTTACAGAATATATATGAGAATTTTGAAGATAATGGGAACAAATTGGGCTGGCATACATGGATTACGGAAAAGTTTATTATAGAATCAATAGAAAGGCAATGTGGAGGATACTGAAAAAGTATGGTATACATAATAGGATATTGAAAGCAATGTATAGTTTTTAGGTTGGAGGTGAAACGTGTGTTCTAGAGTATGTAGGAAGGAGAGTGGCAAGTTCGGTGTGGAAGCGGGCCTGCGATAAAGGTATGCTATCTCTCCAAGGCTGTTCAATATATGAATCGGTGGAGTGACCTAAGATGTCAGAGAAAAGGAAAGTGGGTATAAGAAAAAAGTTGTGAATGGATGAAGAATGGTTGATGTTTAGAGATTAAATTGTGAAGACTGGGGAAAGTGATGAAAAACTGTAGAAGCTCTGTATGAGGAGAGAGCTTAGTCTAAATACAAGCAGAAGTAATGAATGTTAATAAGGTGGTGGAAGAACAGAAGTGGTTGATTTGTATAATTATATTGCAGTGTTACACTGGGCGATGGCACATAAAGAGGAGAGGGGAGTTGAAGAATAGAAGCAAGGAAGGTAGCAGGGTGTTTACAAAAGACTAATAAAAGATTCGAATTGTCTATGAAAGCCAAGGTGTGAATGTATGAAAGAATTTTTGAACTAATCATCATTTATGAAAAAGAAGTATGGATACTGAATGAGAATGAAAGAAAAAAGGGTGGAATAGTTTGCATGGTGAATAAAAGATAGAAGTGAAGAATATGGAAATACGCAGAAATGATGTAAAAAGGCTAGCATGAGTGAAAAGAGGGATTAGGCTATTATGATGAGGTTAGATCAGGAGAAAAGAATTCGTATAATTACGAAGTGCTAGGAGGTATGAGGAGAGGAAGGCTTCAGAACAGATGATAGATGAAATGAAAAACATATTGAGAAGGGACTTGATATCTAGTTTTGGCAAGCGTGCATGCAAGATAGAGTTGAACGATACAATGTGGGTATGGGAGTTCAATGTGCCGCTGATGAGCCTAATGTGTGGCTATATGAAGTAACTTATGCTAAGGAAGTTTTACTGCATAGAAAATCCATCAACGATAGAGCAGCTAAAGGAAGAATATATTGGTGACTGGGATGATATTTTCTGGAGTTATACTCTGTAAGGGGATATAAACACACACACGTATATATATATATATATATATATATATATATATATATATATATATATACATATATATATATATATATATAAAATATACATGTATATATATATATATATATATATATATATATATATATATATATATATATACATATATATATATATATATAAAATATACATGTATATATATATATATATATATATATATATATATATATATATATATATATATATATATATATATATATATATATCCACGCACTGAGATATTACCGCTAGAGAGTTATTGGGTCCTTTGATTGGCTAGACAGAATTACAATATATCCCTCTCTCTGGTAACGCCTCATTTCATCTTTGCCTACACTTACACAGAATAGTCTGGTCTATTCTTTACACAGTCTGCTCTTTACTCATAAACTTGACAACCCATATATTACCAAATAATTCTTCTTCTCTCTGGAGGTTAACTACTACTCTGTAATTGTTCGGTGGCTACTTTCCTCTTGGTAAGGGTAGAAGATTGACTTTAGCTATGGTGAGCAGCTCTTCTAAGAGAAGGACACTCCAAAATCAAACCATTGTTCTTTAGTCTTGGGTAGTGCCATAGCCTCTGTACCATGATCTTCCACTGTTTCGGGTTAAAGATCTCTTACTTGAGGGTACATTCGGACACACTATTCTATCTTATTTCTCTTCGTCTTGTTTTTTTTTTTAAGTTTTATAGTTTTTATAAGAAAGATTCATTTGGATGTTGTCATTGTTCTTTAACTTCTCTTGTTTATTTCCTTTCCTCAATGGGCTCTTTTCCATGTTGGAGCTCTTGGGCTTATAGCCTCCTGCTTTTCCGACTAGGGTTGTAACTTAGCAAATAATATATATATATATATATATATATATATATATATATATATATATATACATATATATATACATATATATATACATACATACATATGTATATATATATATATATATATATATATATATATATATATATATATATATATATATATATATATATATATATATATAATTCCTCAAACAGGGGGTGGCTCTAGAAAGAAAATCACATAAGTCAGTGTCACTTTCATACTTACAGTAGTGCCTCGTACATAAACTCCCTTATACATTGATCCCCGCCTTCCATCTCCCTTTACCCCCACCCACTCGTACTTGGTCAGAAAGGACTCTGAAATCCTCCAATTGTGTTCCCAGTCAAATAAGAAATCTTGGGA
>NC_090752.1:48925451-48932951 GCF_036898095.1 Palaemon carinicauda
GTTTTTTGTACCTAGAATTGAAATCAACCCATCTGCACCATTGCAGTTAGTTGGTATGTTTGTACTTGGCTTTTGATTAATAATAAATTTTGCACATTTAGATGTGGTTTTTCATATTCAAATAAGCCATGTATTTTACTACCTTAATATCTGGACTCTCTCTTATACCTCGGGATCAGAGACCCAAGGGGAATCAACTCAAAGATAATAGCCTCTTATGTATATTTATCTTATCTTAAATAATGAATACCATAGTATAGGAAATATAATCGAATAAATATTGAACCCTAATAATGGTTTCTCCCCGTCCTGAGAATGATTGTGATAAAATCATCCTTTAAATTAGAAAATCAAATAGATAAAGTAACTGAATTGAAACATTTTAACAGAAAGTAACTCGTCTAAAAGCATCGAGAAAGACAAAGATGCAATAAATTTTTGCTTGGCTACAACGAAAAAAGAAAAGGGAAATTTTGAGGGGCACTCAGTAGAACGCAGTCCTCCGCCGAGGCAGCTTATTTCTCAACCTTAACCTTTGACCTTAACATATATAAATTGGCTTGGATTTTTATAAACTCAATTATGAACCAAGTGTGAAGTCTCTGTGACAAAGATGTCCAAACTTATGACTGAATACGTGAATTGGACATTTTGCTTGACTGTGACCTTGAATTTGACCTTGACTTCGACGTTGACCTTCCAAAAGTTGATCCTTTCCATCTTTTTACAGAAAAGTTAATCCCTGTAAGTTTCATTACGTTACGATTAAAATTGTGGCCAGGAAGCTGTTCATAAACAAACAAACACATATTCAAACAAACACAAAACAGTGGTGAAAACATAACCTCCTTCCAACTTCGTTGGCGGAGGTAATTATGAAGTTATTCAAATAACGTTTGCATAAAAAAAGGTGATCCATAGGAAGACTGCTTCAGCAGACATCGATAACGAAATCACATTAAAACATCAGTTCAGGAATGAGGTGGAAAATATCCAATTAATTATTTCCTCAATACGTCAAGGGCGATTCTATATTCAATTACAGGCCAAGAAGGGGTCGGTAATGCACCGAGCATGTTCATATACACTAGGGAAACAACATCGAGACAACAAAGAACAAAACAACAGTTCGATTACCGTTCTCCTAACTAGTTTACTCCGTCTGGACTTTCCTCTGTCGCTTCAAACAAATGCAATGTCAGTTCTGCTTCGATGCTTTTGAGCCTCCAATTAGCAGACCGAAGTTATTGTATGATTCGTTTAGCGAAGTACGGCATTGCCGGACTTTGTATGGAGCGTGGAACTGCGCAGGGAAGTGGTAGTACGTTTTTTCGGGGAAGGGATTTTCTAGTAGGGGAATATGTGGGGGGGAGGCAAACTTTTTTTGTTTGACATTATGTCCTTCGTCACTTTCTGTTCAACACTTTGTCCTTCAATACTTTTTCTGTTCAACAATCTATCCTTCGACAATTTTTTTGTTTGATACCTTGTCTTTTTGACACTATCCTACTATCTTTGAAAAAATCGGTGGGGGGGGGGGGGGGGAGGGGGGAGGCCGAGTGGTGTAGGGGGATTTAAATGCAATAATTTTTTTTTTTTATCACCCAACACTTTGTCCTTCAATACGTTTTCTGTTCAACGATTTGTCCTACGACAATTTTTTTGTTTGATACCTTGTCTTTTCGACACTGTCCTACTATCTTTGAAAAATCGGTGGGGGGGGGGGGGGGGGTTTAGGGAGATTTAAATACTATAATTTTTCTTTATCACCCCAATAAAATCTTAGATTATTCTTATACTTGAGTGATGACTTTGACATGGAGTTGAGGATATCTGGGAGAAAAGGTGTGGTTGAGCTTGCTGGCTTTAAACTGTGTTTGGTGAGTAGATATGGTAGCCTGGGGAGTATGGGGTCTGCTACGTTTGTGTTATTCTATATTTGGATTCCTATATATGTTCATTACACTAACGTGGTGTGAGGGGAATAAGTGAAGGACTGAGGGCTTAACTGCAATGAATGTGTTGAAGCAAGTTATTTTTTTTCTTTATTTCAACACAAAAGGCCACTAACGGTATTCTTCGTATGGGATGAATTAAAATTATACTTGTTTTTTTTTTGCTTTCAAGTAGCTGAGAATTGATGGTGATACGATTGTGTCCATGATAACAATAGTTATCTAAATACCTCTACATCTGCTATTATTCCTACAACAACAACTACTACTATATTAATGATAATAATAATAATAATAATAATAATAATAATAATAATAATAGTAATAATGATAATGATAATAATGATAATAATAACAATAATAATAATAATGATAATAATAACAATAATAATAATAATAATAATAATAATAACAACACAACAACAACATACAACAACAACAACAACAACAACAACAACAACAACAATAATAAATAATAATAATAATAATATCCTTATCAATAATGACCAATAACAAATATAACATTATCACAATAAATGATAAATATAATAGGAAAATTAGTCATGATGATAATATAAATTCTATCAAAAGCAACAATAATATTAAAAATACTTGCAATAATAATTACGTCATCATTAGTTACAATCGTAACTATCATCACCATCATCAAGATTATTCAAATCCTACGTTAACAGCCACCCCAATCCCCGCCAAATATTGAAGCCTTCTAACTTGACAAAGTCAACAAACACGGTAGAAAGATCGATGGGATTTGAATGGAAACTTGTGCTGATAGGGAGAGACATAGAGAATTATTGCAGTTGAGAGGGGGATATATAATGATCTAAAATCGAGGAGATGAAGAGGAAGGATGGGAGACAGGAGGAAGAAGGATATTCAGAGGAGGTCTGGATATAGGAATACTGGGAAAACTAGAGAGACACTCAGTAAAGAACATTCCTTCGTAGTCTTATTTTTGCTTTAAACTCCACTGCGTACTTGTACTTCGATGTATTTTCTTCAAAATCTAAAAGATTTTGTCCTTGGGTCATACCCCACTTGTCCCACCAAGTTTCGCTGAAATTAGTTCAGTAGATTTTGAGTAATGTTGTTAACAAAACAAAAAATAAACTGACAAAATATTTGTCATTTACTTTACATTGTTGTTATTTTCAAAGTAACTGCTGCGTATTTGTACTATTATGACTTCATGTAAAATGTTACAGATTCATCCCTGGGTCATACCCAATATGACTACCAAGTTTGGTCAAAATCGGTACAGAAGTCTATGCAAAGTTGGTCCACAAACAAACAAACAAATAAATACACTAACAAACAGACAAGGGTGAATACCTATCCTTAGCAAAATCTTAGATTTTGGCGAAGGAAATTACAGAGGAATCAACAAAAATGATGGAAATAGGAGATGAGAAGATGGTTGTGATATTTAAAGAATGAATTAATATGTGATATTTCTATCTATAAACTACTTACTTCCTCTAATGTAAAGTTACAATGACGTTGATGGTTTTATTTTGAATAAATGAACCCTAAGAGGCAAATTTATCTCTTGTAATTTCCTCCGAGTTTGACAGTGAACAGTGAATGTCACATTGACTAAGCCACACGTATGTATGTTATATATATATATATATATATATATATATATATATATATATTATATATGTACACACACACACACACACATATATATATATATATATATATATATTATATATATATACTATATATATATATATATATATATATATTATATATATATATATATATATATATATATATATATATATATAATATATATATATATATATATATATATATATAACGCAACAGTGGGTCACAGAGGAAGTATTGGATGCATGCCAAGAGAGGAGAGAAGCAAAAAAGGACAAAGAATGAAAACCCATCCCAAGAAAACAAAGCAAGTTATAGACAAAAGTGCAGAGCAGTGGACAATAAATGCAAAAGAGCAAAAATAAAATGGATAGAAGACCTGTGTAAAACATGTGAGGAATGTTTCAGAAACCTCCATTCAAGAGAGCTATTCACGGCAGTAGACAGATTAACAAGGGGTTGGAAGAACAATGGAATTGCTGTAAGATATGCAGATGGTAACAAGGTATCAGCAACGGCTGATGTTGAGAAGATCTGGAAAAACGCACTACGAGGAACAACTAAAAGGAAGTGGAAGATGGGTAACTGGAGAAGATTATCCAAAACTAAGAGGAAGCTATGGAAACATACAGGAAACGCCAGATCTCCTGATAGAAGAAGTGGGAAAAGCTTTAAGAGCTATGTCAAGTGGGAGAGGCACCCAGGAATAGATGGACTACCAAAGGAATTGCTTGAAGCTGGCGGTGAAATGGTAGAAAGATGGTTGTGTGATTTATGCAGGGATATAGTAGATGGACAAGCAGCTCCAAATGATTGGATGAAAACATTATAATTCCAACACACAAGAAAGGGGACACCACCTTATGCAAAAATTATAGGCCTATCAGTCTATTACCACATGCTTATAAAGTTTTAGCAAAAATCATACAAAGTAGAATAGCAAGGCAAGAAGAGGAAATAATTGATGAGGGTCAAGCAGGATTTAGGGCGGGTAGAGGAACAATCGATCATGTATTCACCTTCTCCACAATCATAGAAAAATTCTGGGAGAAGGAAAAAGATCTGTATTGTGTATTTATTGACTTCAGGCAAGCCTTTGACTCCATATGGAGGGAAGGAATGATTAGGATTTTGAAGGAATTGGGATTAGAACCAAAAATATGGAAACCATCAGGAGATTGTATGAAAGGACATCGGCTAGGGTAAGAAAAGGAAAGTTGTTTGACAGAAGAGTTCATAACCACTGGTGGGGTTATACAGGGTTGCCCACTATCACCACACCTCTTCAACCTATACTTGGAATGGGTTATGAGAAAGGCACTTGGAGATTATGAGGGTGGCATAGATATAGGAGGGACAAAAATATCTAATATGAGGTATGCAGATGACATAGTGCTTTTAGCAAAAACTAAGGAGGAACTTCAGAGAGTGTTGAGAATGGTGGAGGAGCAGTGCAGTAGGTATGAATTAGTGATAATGGGACGCCAGAGAGAGGCCTTAGAAATACAGCTATCAGAGGGAGAAGTGGAACAAGTCAATGAGTTTAAATATTTGGGAGTGTTTTTCACAGCAGATGGAAAGATGGAAAGAGCAATTCAAGACCGAATCTCAAGTGGCCAGAAAGCATTTGGAAGGCTAAGTAGAATCTGGAAAGATAGAAATATATCCATTAAGTGGAAAATTAGGCTATTAAGAGCAATAGTAATCCCCACAGTGATATACGGTGCTGAATGCTGGATACTGAAGAAGAGGAGAAAAAGTTGTTAGCCTTTGAAATGAAATGTCTGAGAAGAATCTGTGGTGTAAGATGGGAGGACAGAATTACGAACGAGAGGAGTGAGAGAAATGGCTGGTGTTGAGGACACAATTCTGATTAGAGTGGAAGATATTCAGAGGAGATGGTTTGGGCATGTACAGAGGATGGAACAGGACAGATGGCCAAAGATAGTGCTTCATGGTCAAGTGGCCGGAAATAGACCGAGAGGACGACCAAGAGATACATGGGTGGAAACCTTCAAGAAAGCAAATGGAGGCGAGACATTTCAGCAGCTGGCACAGATGGCATTGGATAGAAGTCTCTGGAGAGAATGGCGATATCAGATGCAGGACCCAACCCGGAGAATTCCGGACGGGATTTAGTGATATATATATATATATATATATATATATATATATATATATATATATATATATATATATATATATATATATCGGACGGGATTTAGTGATATATATATATATATATAATATTATATATATATATATATATATATATATATATATAGACACACACATATGTATATGTATATATATATGTATATATATATATATATATATATATATATATATATATATATATATATATATGTGTGTGTGTGTGTGTGTGTGTGTGTGTGTGTGTCTATATTTATTGATACATTTCCCTAAGATGGAGAGCTACTAATGCATGAAAAATGTCGTTCCAAGTGTAAATTTGAAATGGAATTGTTGGTATCTTAAGAAGCCCAAAGCGAAATAACGAAAGAATTTCACCCGAGTGAAACTTGAAGTTGAGGTAATAAAGTTACGACAATTTTTACAGTTCCAGGAAGCAGAGATAAAGGAAGAAAGGGGGAAAAAGAAGAAGAAAATGGAAAAAGGTGAAGAATAGGTTGATGACTAATTTCTAACTTCAGGAAAACGATATTATAAAAATACAGGGATAAATACAAAGGAGGACAACGACAGATAAAACGGTTAGGTTGTCATTTACAAATACCAGATGAAGTAGTGACGAAAAGATGTTAAAGAAAGAAGAACTATAAAAAAGAACTCTGAGAGTGCAGACCTCCTCCACAGCAGCTTATTTCTCGAAACCCGCTTGCCTTTCCCAGAATCAATTTAAAACCGCAGGCGTATTCGAAATTACTGTGACAACTTTGTGGGAACTTCGGGTTAAGGTTAATTCCATCGACCTTAACCTTGACTTTTGACCTAGGACTTGAAATTAAATCACTTCCAAGTCTCAACATAACAATTAATCCCTGTAAGTTTCATTACTCTATGAGTAAAATTGTGGCCAGGAAGTTGTTCACAAACAAACAAACGGACAAACAGGGACGAACACATCACCTCCTTCCAACTTCGTTGGTGGAGGTAATGAGCAGATTATATATCAGTCCAATGAAATTGTAAGAATTGAAGTTAGATAATAAAGGAAAGAATCATAAATGAACGGAAGGAACAGGAAGTATTTGATTAGGTTTTAAGCGAAACAAGCGAGCATCGAAAAATATATGTTATGTATATTAATCAATGGATAACACGTGGGAAATTAATGGGGCTATCTATAGTCAACTCTTTTTAGCGAGGCAGATTTGCTTCGAATCGCAGGGGTGCCCTTTTATCTCGGAAACGTTTCCTGATCGCTGATTGGTTGGGTAAGATCATTCTAAAGTGCACCGCTGCAAGTCGGTGCAAATGCGCCTCATTAAAAAAAATTAAGTAAAGTTTACCTGTGCAATCTATAAATTAGAAAAGTCGTATCTTATTTTGATATAAAGTTAATTATTCTGTAATTTACAATGTTAAATATCTATCTATATATATATATATATATATATATATATATATATATATTTATATATATATATATATATATATATATATATATATATATATATATATATATATATATATATATATTATCTAAAGCCAGAGAAAAATTTACCTATTACAAAAAAGGAAAAAAAAATACACTAAAAAATAAGAAATTAGAGGTTAGCTGTTAATTAAGGAACAAACTGATAAGAAGAAGACCACAGTTCTATTAAAAGATAATTTTTATATTAATAATCTCTGATGAGGTGTTATCACCGGGAGGATTTATTGAAGCACATTTGCATAATCACCGCTGATTTTGAATTTATGT
>NC_090752.1:48940451-48950451 GCF_036898095.1 Palaemon carinicauda
ACCCTCCTATTAATATGTTTCCATCTCTCTCCTTCCTTTTACATAATCATCACCCGTACCTTTTTTGCACATTCGATTTCATGAGTATTTTAGTATGTTCTTTATTCTGTGATTAAGGAAATATCATTATTAAACCAAGTTTGAGTGCTAGCTATATTTTCACATGACCCTCAAGCCTAAAATCGTTCTTTATTAACCTTTTGAACACAGACACAGTTGTAACGGACAACCTAGTCCCTGAACTTGATGAAATAAAAGAGATTTATTCTAAAGAAAAACGAAAACTAGCATCTAGGATAGAAAAAAAGGAGCTGTTATAGATAGGAAAAGAAAATAGTAAGAAGTCCCAAAGCTGGGCAGTAAGTGGGTAAAAACATGGCCTTCCAGAATTGGGTAGTGATGAAAAAATATCAAGAACATTGAATCCCAAAGCCATGTGGTAGGTGGAAAGATAATTACAAGATGATTCTGAGGATAACTGACTTCCACAGAAGTAAATATAAGAAGGGATGTCCTGAAGAGCTCTTGGAAGTAAGAACTTTCACAATATCAAACACATTTCTTAATGCTTTCCAAGATAGAGTAAATATAGACCCCTTTACCCCCACCCCCCTTTAATCATTCCCACACATAAATCTTACACGATCTTCATTTTACATCTTCCTCTCTGACTGACTTTTAGATGTAGACTTTAAAATCAAACTTTAAAGTTCCCCGTCTACACGCATCTCTTCAAAAGGCCTTCATCAGGGGCTTCTTTAGCTTCGAACAGTTCCTGATGATGAAGGACCTGGTAGAGTCTTTGTAAATATTTACCAATGCTACATGTCATTATACGTAGTCGAAGGTTAGAGGCTGTGAGAGAAATAATTAGATGCGGAAAAGTAATTTATGTAACATAGCGAGGTACTCTTTATGTTATCATTATTAGTAGAAGTCGTATTAATAATAGTAGATGTAGTTGTGTTGGTTTTTGAATAATAATAATAATAATAATAATAATAATAATAATAATAATAATAATAATAATAATAATAATAATAATGATAATAATAATAATAATAATAATAATCATAATGTCAAAGCAAATCCAATAATTATGTAAAAAATTATATAAAATACACAAATCAACTTTTAGACAGAATCAACAACAACAACAACAACAACAATAATAATAATAATAATAATAATAATAATAATAATAATAATAATCCCCACTGGAGCAAAGGCTCTGATTAATGTCCTTGCTCAGAAAACCGTTGCCTTTTAATCAAACTTTTCGTCCCGTAGGCAAAAGACTTATCAAAAATAAGGAAGAAAAAAAAAACGGATTAAGAGAGAAAAAATTGAGCAGAGGATATTTGAATTTCAAAATGTGACTTATCAATAAATGTAAATAATCCAATGATTTCGGGAATTACTTATAATAATACGTAGGAAAATATTCTGTCAATTCCAATGATTTTTACCTCCGCCAGGAGGTTATGTTTTCGGTTCGGTTTGTTTGTTTGTTTGTTTGTTTCTCTGTTTGTCTGTCTGTCTGTGGACAACGTAGAGGCCACATTTCTACACGGAATCACTTCAAACTTGGCCAAGTAGTTCCCCAATGTGTATGGAAGAACTGATTAAATTTTGGTCAAGGTCACCCCAAGGTCAAGGTCACAGGGGTCACTGGTGTCACTATGACATAAGTGGCCATATCAAGAGACAGAAATAAAGCACTGACTTTTGCATAAGCCAACAGGGAAGTCCTAGTCCAGGCGCAACCCATGGGTGATGTTCAAATTTATAAAGGTCAAAGGTCAAGGTCATATTGGTGCATTATATCAATGTCATATTAAGTATCAGTGGCAAATGAACAAAGATCACTTGAAGGTCAAAAGTCAAGCAGGTCACTTGAAGGTCAAGGTCACGTGAAGGTCAAGGTCACGTGAAGGTCAAGGTCACCTGAAGGTCAAGGTCACGTGAAGGTCAAGTACATTTGAAGATCAAGGTCACTTGAAGCCAAGGTCATGTGAAGGTCAAGGTCACGTGAAGGTCAAGGTCACTTGAAGGTCACGTGAAGGTCAAGGTCATGTGAAGGTCGAAGTCACATCAATTCATGATTCTAGGACATATGGCGCTCTAGGTCACCTTGGCGGAGGTATGTCCTCTACGAGGACCATGTCCGCGTTCAGGACTTGCTCACTTGTTGTACATATATTTAAAGGAAAAAATAATTTCAATTTTGATAATACCTTTAACATTTCTAAGTAGGGACATCTTAATGTAGCGAAAGGGTTTCTGTATCGCCATGATCAGCAAAGCTGTACTTGTTAGAGCACCCATACTAGGTAGGTTTGTTGTGAGTGATCAGACAAAAACCTCCCACCATCATCAATCCGCACTGGTCAGCGTGGTGATGAAAACTGGTCAAACCCCAGACATAAATTGACATGTCTGAGGCCTTAGTCCTCCAGTGGAATAGAAACGACTGCACTTGTTGTTATCAGTAATGCTTTGATAAATATATCAGTATAGAGTGCGAGTTTAAGATAAAGATAAAGGGGAAAAAATCAACGAAACTGTCAGGGACTTTTCAAGTAGGTTATTCTCTTCTTTTCTAACTAATCATTTATGCTTTTACTTTCCCTAAGTTCGCTTAGCCTCATTCCTTTCCCCTCGGCAAAATAGCTGGTTCCGTTTACTTTCTCTTACTTAATGTCACATAAATCCAGACATCTGACTAATTAATGAGCCCAATATACGACCTACTCTATTTGGGTGATGGAAATCTCAGTTATATCAAAGAGGCCATATGATAATTAGGACAGTAAACAGACTGAATCTCTCTCTCTCTCTCTCTCTCTCTCTCTCTCTCTCTCTCTCTCTCTCTCTCTCTCTCTCTCTCTCTACAAAGAAAGTCCCGCTACCCAAATTACATGAGACAGGCATCTCAAATTGGAACAGATGATCTGGAGACAATGATGCTCCCATAAGGGCCTAACACAAAGGCTCCTCCAATAGGAACAGACTGTAAGATGACGTGGCTGCAGCCCTAGTGACTTCAGGCAAGGGGCAAATATAAAAGCAATGAATTTTACTACAATAAAATTATAATGTTAAATTGGCCAAGAAAATTATAAATATATACATATACATATATATAAATATATATATATATATATATATATATATATATATATATATATATATATATGTATATATATATATATATATATATATATATATATATATATATATATATATGTATATATATATATATATATATATATATATATATATATATATATACACACATATATATGTGTGTGTATGTGTGTGTATGTATGTATGTGAGTTTATGCGTAAAAATCATAGGAACACATGATGCTTAAATAAAATACAATAATCCACATGGAATATATATGTATATATATATATATATATATATATATATATATATATATATGTGTATATATATATATATATATATATCTTTATATATATATGTATATATACCTTTATATACATATATATATATATATATATATATATATATATATATATATATTTAGTGAATTCAGACTAGTTTCGTCTTACATCATCTTTACGAAAGTAGTCAGAATTCCCTCAATATTTTCCATGTGGTTTATTGCACACACTTACGCACACGCACTCAAGCACACACACATATGTGTGTGTGTAATTTATATGAGGGCATATAAATCTTGAATTTTTCAAATTTTAATTACTTTTTTCCTATAAATAGACATTTTGGGCATTAAACCTATTAATGCATTTCTATAATATATATGGATGCACATATACGCACACACAAACACACACACATGTAAATCTAATCAGAGTATTCTACATAAAACCTGCTTCTATCATGATATAAGACAAAGGCCAAAGTAATTAGAATAATTAGAAAAGAAATTAGATTGATTCGAAACGAAATACCTCAGGACATGGGTAAAACTAATTAGAATATTAAAAAAAATAATAATAATAATGCATAGAAATGTTCTAAGACAAAGTTAAATCTTACCAGAATATTTTTAGATGAGAAATCAAGTCATCATTAAAATATAATGAATGAAAATTTTAATAAATATCTTATCCAAATGAACATTCAATATACTACAATCTCATCAGACTATAAGAATGTAAAATGTATCATCCCCTCGTAGTAATGCGAAGACGATGCACATGCGTTCGTGCGTACGTATGCATTGCCATTTTTCCAAGGAAGGGGGGGGGGGGTGTTACCTCTCACTCCCCCCAAAGATCGATGGCTCCATAGGGACGAAAGGGCGGCTGACGGCTTGCCAAAGATCGAGATTCATGAATCTCTGGGTCTGTACGTCTTGCTCGAGGAGTCTCGCCAAATTATTTTCTCTTAAGGGTTTTTCTGAATTACTTTAATGGTAGTGTTTGAATACGCGGGAGGATGAAATGTGTATAAATATGAATAATTATTAAAAGGTTTTGTTCTTCAATATTCTTGAAATTTTGTTTCTATTTTCATCTATGATTTTATGGCAATTTTTGTTTATTAAATAAGAGATAAAATGATATAAATTAACACTGAAATTGCCAAAGATGATTTCATGAATTCTTGATTTTTTTCTTTTTCTATGATTTTATGGCATTTTTTTTTTATTCAATAGGGAGATAAAATGATATAGACTAACACTGAAATTGCCAAAGATGATTTCATGAAATCACATTTCATCTCCAGTATCACTTAATGGTGGCTTCTACATTTTGTTGGACGAAGTTTCTCCAACTAAATTTTTATGGCATAAAAGCAAGAAAATGAAGTTTTAAGAACAAATAAAAACGCATTTTTTAAAAAAGTTCTTTCAATGGAAAGTTTTAAAAGCATTTGAAGAAGGAGAACATTTGTCGGATTGCTTTTATGTTTACTGACTTTACAATTCATTAGGAACTTTAAAAATGGAAATGATTATAATTCAAAGTAAATCTGTTTTCTTGTTCCGATGTGGTAACAAATGTGGTAACGTGAGTGACTGGTGAACGTCAGACTAGAGTTCGAGTCCCACTCAAACTCGTTACTTTCTTTGGTCGCTGCAACCTCACCATCCTTGTGAGCTAAAGATGGGGGGTTTGGGGGAGCCTATAGGTCTCTCTGCTGAGTCATCAGCAGCCATTGCCTTGCCCTCCTTGGTCCTAGCTTGGGTGGAGAGGGGGCTTGAGCGCTGATCATATGTATATATGGTCAGTCTCTAGGGCATTGTCCTGTTTGATAGGGCAATGTCACTGTCCCTTGCCCCTGCCATTCATGAGTGGCCTTTAAACCTTTATGAGCATAGTAAGGATACAGCCAACGAGTCTTTTGAAAGACCCCTTTCATAAAACAAGAAATACACAATATATAAGACATTTATAAGTGACATTTGACAGTAGAGTAACAGAAAAATTGTGATTTCATAAAAAAGACAGACTTTCTTTTATATAAGATGGTTATTTCTTCATAAATAAATTAAATGTGGTAAATCTATATTGATATGTGTGTGTTTTTTTAAAGCAGAGACACATAATTAAATACTTTTATCTAAAGCTGAAGCTTTCGTGGCTTTTATTAATGAAAAGTGTTAATTTAAAATAAAAATGCCATAAATACATTAGCATTTAATAAGAACAAGGATACTATATCCAAAAGATCGTATGATATACATACACACAAACACACACACTCATATATATATATATATATATATATATATATATATATATATATATATATATATATATATATATATATATATATATATACATATTGTGTACGAATTCATCTTTAAATCTAAAAACATTTAAATTTAATACTTCCAGGAATTATTGTATAAAATTTCTTAGCTGAAATTCTACACAAGTAAAAATATCTATTTCTATAAATCAGGGAACCATCGCAATGAAAAAAAATGAAACCGGGCAAAGACAATGCGACATGTCACTCTATCACGTTAATCTAACAACAGGTAAAAAAAAGAAATGGTCATGGGTAAGACATATAACAAGAATGACAATAGATGGACATTAAGATTAACGGAATGGATCCCTAGAGATTGCAATCGAAGCCGGGAAAGGAAGGGAAGACGATGGATTGACGAACAAAGTAAATTTCCGAGTATAGAGCGACACGGAAAGACCATAAACAGTCGCAAGTGGAAGGCCATATCTGAGGCATGTGTCCTGTAGTGGACTTGTTGGTAATTGGAAAGTTAGAACCATGAATCAGATTAGGAAGGTACCGTAAGTGGAGAATGAATTCATGAAATATAGACGAGATATCTCGGCTCTATGTGAAACACGTTGTAAGGGGATTAGTAAGGAAACGTTAGACCATGGAAATATATATATATATATATATATATATATATATATATATATATATATATATATATATATATATATATACACATATATATATATATATATATATATATATATATATATATATATATATATATATATATATACACATATATATGTATATATAAATATATATATATATATATATATATATATATATATATATATATATATATATATATATATATATATATATATATATGAAGAACAGATGGAGTTGGAAGAGAAGGGGTAGGAATGATGACACCAAGAGCAGAAAAGGCATTACCTGAGTGGAGAGCTGTAAATAGTAGATTGTTACTAGAACAGTTTTAACCTAAGCAGTGCAATATAAGTATTATAGTTTGCTATGCCCCAACAAATGATTCCCCCTGAAAAAAGGAAAAATGAATACTATGAGGAGCTGCTGAGTGTAATAGATGAGATCCCTGAGAGAGATATGAAAATTGTGATTGGCGACTTCAATGCTACAGTTGTAAGGAATAATCAAGGGATGGAGAATGTGAGGGGTGCTGAGGGTCTTGGCGAAGTTGCAAATGAAAATGGAGCCCATTTCTTAAATTTCTGTTCAACAAACCATCTTGTCATAGTAGTACATCCACAAATATACATGGACTTCACCATGTGGCGATTAAAAAATTCAAATAGATAACATTTCCATTAATAAAGAGAGAAGGAGGACTCTGAGAAATGTAAGAAACTATAGAGGTGCAGTTATTGGTAGTGTTCATTGCCACAATGAAATTAAAACTGAAAACACCTAACAGAAAGGTAGTTAGAATACCTAGGTTTGATATAACCAAGCTTCTAGAAGATGAGCACAGAGAAAAATTGCAATTGAATGAAGGAATCAATTTGCAGTCTTAGAGACTTTAAGAGACGAAGAGCGAACAATTAATGAAGAATGGTGTGATACTAAGAACATATATCAGTCAGTAAGTAATGAAGTTTTGGGACACGCAGCTACATGGGGAAAACGAAGGATATCAAAGATACTTGGGATACTATAAAAAGTAGACAAATACAGAAATTGATTGTTGAAAGTTTTCAAGGTAGTAATGAAAATTACAAGGTAGAGCATGCTAAGTATGCCAGTATTGATAGTGAGGTCAAAAGAAAAGTCAGGAATGACTGGAGAGAATATTTAGTCAGGAAAACAGATGAGGCTGACAAAGCTATGAATACAGGGAGTTACTATGCTGTAAGAATTGCTAATAGAATTATTAATGAAATCTCTATTGGGGTAAAGAAGAAGAAACATATACTCATCAAAAAGAGAGATGGGTCTGCTAAAACAACAGAAGATGAAGAAAGGCAACGTTGGATGGAACATTCTATTGAGGTTATGAATAGGGGATATGAAGGGAATAGTTTGATTGATATACCTGAAGCTGAGGAAGACCTTGGTGTGCCCTTGAATAAATTTAGTGTGTTTGAAGTCGAAGCTATCATTAAAAAGCTCAGGAGACGGAAAGCCCCTGGTTACGATGGAATAACTGCAGAGATGATACTGGCCAATAATGAAGTGACCCCCCGAATACTTACAAGATAATTTTGTAGAATGTGGCATGGAGAGGCAAAACCTGATGAATGGGAGTTAGAAGTGGTGGTGAAAATGGAAAAGAAAGGAGACTAGACTGATTGCAGTAATTACAAAGGGAACACACTTACGTCAGTTGTTATGAAAATGTATATCATGCTTATTCTAAAGAGACAAGAGAGAAACACTAAGGAAAAGCTGAGAATTAGGAAAGGTAGAAGTTATACTGACAAAATTTTCATTTTGAGACATGTTGTACAGCAATGCGTAGAATATAGAAATCAGCTTTAGATGGCATTTGTGGATTATGAAAAATCCTTTGATAGTGAGCAACGGCCAAGAATATGTGAATTTGATTAAGTCTGTTCATGAGCATAGCAAGTGCAAAGTTAATGTTAGGGGAGTCTTATCAAATGAGTACTTCAAGGGAATGTGTTGTCACCTATGTTGTTTATCCTCCTCATGGATTTGGTAATACGTAGAACAGTCGGAGATGGCGGAGAAGCATTGGCCTGAATTGGTAATAGGAAATTAGCAGACCTACAGTAGGTTGATGTCCTTATTAGCAGAACCCCACGGGATTTGCAATGCTTCCTTACCAGAATGCAGGAGATTGGGCTCAAGATAGATAGAAGAAAGACAGAGATGGTGAGAACGGAGTATGCAATGGAAAATGAGATATCATTGGAACGAGATAGGAATAATGAGATAGAATCATTTAAGTAATTAGGAACTATGATCTCCAATACAGGGTCTTTAGAATTAGAGTTTGTGAACGATTGAAAAAAGCAAATCAGACTATGGCTAGGTTAAATAAATTCGGAAATTAAATCGGTTGAAATAACATATAAAAGACAAGCTATATATCAGTTTAGTGAGATCGGTGTTTATGTATGGACATGGGTCATGGTATGACAATGAAACAATCTCCAATAGATTTAGAAGATTTGAGAACAAAGCCCTCAGAAGAATATTGAGAGTTAAATGGCAGGACAGGATTAGAAATAAAACCATAAGAGAGTTTACTCGAGTGCCATATGTAGATGAGATCATGGTGAGCGGTAGATGAAGACGGTTGGGCCATGCTCTTCGGACTCCCCAAGAGAGATTAGTCCAACAAAATTGGAAAGCCCAGGCCTACATAGCTGAGGACTATGAAGCGTAAAGTACGTGGTGATGAATGGAGAAGTATTGAATTAAAAGCTCAACTTAGAGACGACTGGCGAAATTTAACCGAGGCCCTTTGCGTCAATAGAAGTGGGAGGAGATGATGATGATGATGATGAATATATCTATATATATGCATATATATAGATTTTTAATACATACATACGTACTTATATATATATATATATATATATATATATATATATATATATATATATATATATATGTATATATAACTGTACCGTTTTGGCATTAATTAGATGTAAATTGTATTCCATTACCAAGACACAACCTTCTATCATAAAGAAATAAAGAATAAAAATTCACGCCCACCTTCGGGGCCCCAAAATATTCAGTGCAACGCCGTCTTTGAACCTCGAGCATGAAAGCTAATAAAATGAAAATGATCCTTTAACAAATCCCCCCATTACACGTGAATGGGAAAAATCGCAATTTTACCCTCCATGGATCTGAAAATGGTTTTGGGTGTCAGATATGTTCCCCCTTCCCTCCCCCTTAGCAGATACTCCCTTCCCCCTTTGGTCTTTAAGTCCCTCCTTACCTTCCTCCCCTCCTTCCCTTTCCCTTCCCTTTCTCCCTCCTCCTTAGCAGTGAAGCGGAATCCGTCCCCTCGAATGCACGGTGGGAAATCACTGACAAGGGTCTTCTTCTTCCTTTTTTATTTTACCTTTTCCTTAATCCACTTCACGCTCAGAGGGCTTTGTTCGATGGCAGGATCTCTTTGTGGATCGCTCTTAACAGATATTATCTGTGTGTGTGTGTCTGTGTGTGTGTGCACGCGCGCGCGCGCGTGTGTGTATGGTCATAGGTGTCAGTTCTTCAAGCAAATGTCTCTTTTTGAAGTGGGCCTTCTGGTGAAAGTTTGCGTTGGTCGGGTTTTGAAATAAACCT
>NC_090752.1:48960451-48964135 GCF_036898095.1 Palaemon carinicauda
GTTTCAAATGTATATTTTTAAAATGAAATAAAGTACTTGTGAGTTGATTATTTTTCATTTGCATTTAAGATTAGTTCACCAAACTTTAAATTGAGCTCCACAAGGCACTAGAAGAGTTAGAAGTCCCAAGCCTACATGGCTGAGGACTATGAAACGTGACGTGGGAGATGATGAATGAAGTATTGAATTGAGATTGAAGACTGGTTGAAAGGATGAGAAAAATGGATGATTTATATTTTATAGAGGCAAGGGAGCCGCAAGAGAACGGGACAAGATAAAGAGGTGAGGTGCAAACAGTTTGGTTCGACATCATACTAAAGCCTTTTGTGTAAGTGTGCGAGAGAAGGATAATATTGAGTTAGTTTCCTCTACTTGGACTTCATCTACGAATCAGTGTGTAAATAATGAATGCACAAAAAAAAAAAATCGATAAACCAACTTCCTATAACTGGATATACATACATACATACATATATACACACATACATACATATTTATATGTATTTATATATATATATATATATGTATATATACATATATATACGTACACACACACACACACACATATATATATATATATATATATATATACATATATATACATACATATATGTATATATTTTATATATAATATATGTATAATATATACAATATACATATATATATACATATATATATATATATATATATATATATATATATATATATATATATAGTGCATGTGTGTCTATTTATACTTTTACTGTTCATGCAGGCAGACATACTTTTACCCACACACTGACATATACATTATGTATCCATATACATATAAATATGTGTGTATGTTTGTGTGCATGTCAGGCGTCCTTTTCTACATAATATAACCAGAACAAAAGCTACTGTTATCAATATTCCAAAGAAACAATGATATATATCTCATTACCAATTTAATTGTACTTAAATAAATAATGAATGTAAAACTCGAAAAACACTTAAAGATTCATAAGCTCTTGTTAATTCTAAACTTGTTTATAAAAATCCAGACTCAAATACTCTTTTGGAATAGATAAGATCCTCAATTTTATATCTGCATTATATTTGCTAAACGTAATTTAGAAACTTATGTCGGTTGTTTTAGCTGACTCTTGAGGGTCCACATCGATTCTTATTGAGTTGTAAGAAACCGTGTTCTACATATGATAGGACAACAAACAAACAAACAAACAAACGTGTTGGTATCGTAGTGGATACACACTAAAAAGGAATATTCCTCCATTCGTAATTATGCTTATATATATATATATATATATATATATATATATATATATATAATGTGTGTGTTGGTGTTTTTGTGATCTTTAAACATTTATATTTTTAATGATTATTGTATATTTTAGTTTTTACAATAATTTTTTTAAGTGACATTGTATTTCATATGGGTTAATTTCTGTTGAATATAATTTTTCTTGCACCCTTAGATTTAATTTTAAAGATTTGATCAATAAATTTATAACTATATTTAGCCCTGCTGATGGGAAAGATATTTTCCCAAAAGTTTGGTGATCTTAAAAAATAAAGTTCAAAATACTGAACTTTCTGCTTCAGTTCGCCTTCACACATACATACATTTGTATAATATTTCATAAACATTTAACGATATATTTTCCCACTAATAATCTTATAAAGTTGTTGTTTCCTGTGCCTTTGGTCTGGTTATATGAATAAATCTCATAATGGAAAGACACAATTCAAATAAATTAACGTTTAATAAAAATGACTGAGATTTATATCTAGGACGTAAAATCAAATCTTTTTGAAGTCTCTCATGAAAAAGTAATATTCAAATATAACTCTATTTTTCAATTGCATATTTACAAAGAAAGCGTAATATTTTACCAGCGTGGGGAGAACATAAATGAATGACCACTATAAATTTTATATTTTTTTTTTTATACAGGAAATACTATTATTTCTTTGTTTCTTTGTGTGAATACTGTGTAATTTTCATGCCAACTGAATATACGTGAAGTTTCTACGTGTGTTGTTATTGTAAAAGGAATAGAAAATCAAGAATATTTGAAAAGTAGATTCTGCTAAAAACGAAGAAAAAAAAATCTCTGATGCATTTTATACGAAAATCTATGAAAAGAACAGTAATTTATAATAGATTTTAAGAATAAACGTTATATATAAAAAAGAAAAATAATCGTATAAAGACGAAGTATTGAGTCGAAAACACTTATATAACTAAAACAAGAAGGTCTGACCGATCTTTTCGTCATCTCTTTCTTTTACTTTCATTCTCTTACGAAGAAAATTTCGCATTCATTTGTAATATTTACTTAATCTTTACTCTTCTCAAGAATTTAAAGTAATCTTACGAAAATTTCAGTGCCTAAAGATGATATAAGACATAGTTCTAAGTCCCTTTATTCTAAGAGAGAGAGAGAGAGAGAGAGAGAGAGAGAGAGAGAGAGAGAGAGAGAGAGAGAGAGAGAGAGAGAGAGAGTTGCAAGGATTTTGGATGTCTCATCGGGGAGACTCCATTTGCTCTTGGGTAGAGCGATTTGGTTCAAACGTTTAGAGTTTTTATGGTCTCGTCTAATTTATTCTTGAACTTGTGTTACTGTTTACTACACTCGCTGGAAGTCTGTTCAATGTATTTGCTATTTTGTATGTAAAGAAATTACCACATTGAGTAGTGTTGTCTCTTTTCAATTCCAGTTTGTATCCGTTTCCTCTGGACTGATTTGTGCTAAGCGTGAATAGATTGTTGTAATCTACATGTGTTATTCCTTTAAGAATTTTGAATACTTCTATTAAATGTCACCTTAGTTGTCGATTTTGTAGATCAAATAAGTTCAAACGTTCCATCCTCGTCTATATCCAAATTGCCTTAGTGTTGGAACTAGTTTGGTGACCCTAGCTTTGGTGAACTTCAAATCTTTGCTAATAAAATAATGCCGAGATCCTCCTCCTGGTCCACATTTTCGATTTCATTAACCAATAGTGAGTAATCTGTTTGTGGGTTAACATAATCTATGCACATAACTTTGCATTTCCCACAGTTGAAAGGTATTTGCCATTTTCCGGACCATTCACCTAACCTAATTAGATCCTCTCTTAAGGCTTCTAGGTTTTCTGAGTTCGCAGCATTTATGGTCAGTTTAGTATCATCGGTAAATTTAGCTTTTCTACTAGTTAATCATAAATCAACCAGGAGAGAGAGAGAGAGAGAGAGAGAGAGAGAGAGAGAGAGAGAGAGAGAATCTTATAACATTTCCATACGTTGCTTAAATGTGAATTTCACACATTGTAAATAAGAGAAAGATTTGATATTACTATAAACCATCCTTGAATTGATAACTACGTGTACGACGGAGGGGAAAAAAGAGAGGAACAAGCCGGCTATGTGCTCCACCAGAAAATAGGGGAAATCATATTTTAGGATAAAAAAAAAAAAAAAAAGATATTTCGCTTAAGAAGATTGGTTTTTCAGAGGCCGCTCGACGGGACTTGTAGCTATGGTGACAGAAGTTCTAAAATGGTGGTGGTCCTTCATGTAAATTCTTCAAATTCTTTGAATGGGTTTTTTTTTTCCCCTTCGAAATTTTAACAAAGTCTCTCCTACATGTAAGGCAGAGTAAAAATGAGCTGTTTCGATATGTAAATTCTTTTCGTTGTTTCGTACGATATAATATACTT
>NC_090752.1:48964635-48969635 GCF_036898095.1 Palaemon carinicauda
GGAAAAGATAAAAAAAAAGAGAATGAAGTTAAGCAAATAGAAGGAATTGCTGAAAACATCATGGAGCTTAAAGTATCAGAAAGAGCAAGCCGAGGTAGATTAATAGTGCCAAAAAGCATTCCAGGTAAACTGAGAAAGGCGCACAGGACATTAATCCACTACGCACCAGCATCGATAATGCAGCGACTATTTAATGTGCTGCCAGCTCATCTAAGAAACATATCAGGAGTGAGCGTAGATGCGTTTAAAAATCAGCTCGATAATTACCTAAGATGCATCCCAGACCATCCAAGACTGGAAGATGCAAAATACACCGGAAGATGTATTAGCAACTCTCTGGTGGATATACGAGGTGCCTCACACTGAGGGACCTGGGGGAACCCAAACAAAAAATAAGGCAATAAGGTAAGGTAAGGCTCTCTCTCTCTCTCATTAGTTTATAGTTTTTCTTCATTACCCCCAAACATTGTTAAATCATCTGCAGACATTATCCATTTGACATTCTATTCTTATAGTATCTTCTCATTCATCAACTCTGCATTTAACATATCCTCTCTCTCTCTCTCTCTCTCTCTCTCTCTCTCTCTCTCTCTCTCTCTCTCTCTCTCTCTCTCTCTCTCTCTCTCATGATACATCACAGCCGATCAAACATAACTAAAGCTTATCGCAAGCCTCATTTAAACCTAGCCAGCCACTCTCACGTCTCCATAGACTTAACGAATGTTTTACTTCCATCATAAAAACTTTAAATAATTCAATACCTGATTCCTGACTTGCTCAATACATCTCTATTGAATCTTTTATATTTTTTTATATATGCCTCATACAGTTTTTATTGTTATTTCAGTTACATAACTGTTACAAAAAGAATGATCCAGGTATCATCTCTCCCTTCCAAGCCTATATTATACATCTTTTATGAGTCCATCTGTTGTATTCCTTAGTTACCTCTGAAATTCATCGATCAGTCAAAACCAAGATAGGTGGTTCAGTGATTTATTATTATTATTAGTAGTAGTAGTAGTAGTAGTAGTAGTAGTAGTAGTAATTGTTTTGTTTTACCCTATATTGGTGTCATTTTTATTACTGATATTATTGTCATTTATAATAATTAGATAGGTAACTAAAATTACATCATCATAATTCTAAACGATCATAAGAATTAACTTATACTGAACAGCCTGTTCCTCTGCGTGACTTTCTCTGTGTGTAATATACAGTATATATATATATATATATATATATATATATATATATATATATATAATAATATATATATATATATATATATTATATATATGTGTGTGTGTGTGCGTGTGCGTGTGTGTGTGTTTATTTCTTACTCATATACAAATGGTTATGAATGTATGAGGATACACTCTTTATAATTTCTGAAACAGGATCAACATGTTTATGCAAATACGAGACAACCTGGCTTCTTAATAAAGTTCATTATGAATAGTGACGCCAACTTCCAATATTTATTTATTCAGAATTAAAGGAATTGGATAGAAAACCGGTACTCTCCCTCCCACCTCTATCCTTCCACCCACCGCCTCGCCCGCAAATCCTCCCAGGGGATGCATTAGGACTTCTTGGGATGACAATTCCTGAGATCGGGAATTATTCCCCTTAGGGGAGTCAAGGAATCCCATTTTCTTTCTCTGCTATTCAACTTTTTTTCCCTTGAATTTCTCGTTACTCTTTCCAGGGAAAGAAACCCATCTATCTCTCTCTCTCTCTCTCTCTCTCTCTCTCTCTCTCTCTCCCCCCCATGACGGAAATGCGCATTCTTCTTCATATTAATTTTTCTTGGGAGGTAATTGGCTTCACTTAATGCTTCTTTAATTAAAGGCATTGAGTCCCCTGTCCGTTTCAAGGACGACTCCTCGTTACGGTTGCGTTAATGAATTGACGACAGTAATTAACTTTCACTTGTTTGCCATCGCTTCGCAGCAGTCCGACACGTGACGTCACGTTTCTCTGGTAACAAACAAGTCTTTTTTTTTGTATTTGCGATGCGGCTGCGTTTGATGTTTTTATTTATTTCATGTCTTTACTTGGTAAATTTCAAGTTGGCTGTTAATTTAATAGCTAGTGTACGCAGCCCTTCAAAAGTGACGGCTAAATATTTATATCTATATGCACACACTCGCACACACTTCTCCCTCTCACCAGGGTATGACTGCTTCCTCTCCCCTCTACCTGAGGGACGGGGAGAGCTAAGTGTGACCTGCAACATATATATATATATATATATATATATATATATATATATATATATATATATAATACATTTATACATATATACATATATATATACAGTATATATACATCATACATACATATACCAAAGGCACTTCCCCCAATTTTGGGGGGTAGCCGACAACAACAAGAAACAAAACAAAAAGGGGACCTCTACTCTCTACGTTCCTCCAGCCTAACCAGGGACTCAGCCGAGTTCAGCTGGTACTGCTAGGGTGCCACAGCCCAACCTCCCACATTTCCACCACAGATGAAGCTTCATACTGCTGAGTCCCCTACTGCTGCTACCTCCGCGGTCATCTAAGGCACCGGAGGAAGCAGCAGGGCCTACCGGAACTGCGTCACAATCGCTCGCCATTCATTCCTATTTCTAGCACGCTCTCTTGCCTCTCTCACATCTATCCTCCTATCACCCAGAGCTTTCTTCACACCATCCATCCACCCAAACCTTGGCCTTCCTCTTGTACTTCTCCCATCAACTCTTGCATTCATCACCTTCTTTAGCAGACAGCCATTTTCCATTCTCTCAACATGGCCAAACCACCTCAACACATTCATATCCACTCTAGCCGCTAACTCATTTCTTACACCCGTTCTCACCCTCACCACTTCGTTCCTAACCCTATCTACTCGAGATACACCAGCCATAATCCTCAGACACTTCATCTCAAACTCATTCAATTTCTGTCTCTCCATCACTTTCATTCCCCACAACTCCGATCCATACATCACAGTTGGTACAATCACTTTCTCATATAGAACTCTCTTTACATTCATGCCCAATCCTCTATTTTTTACTACTCCCTTAACTGCCCCCAACACTTTGCAACCTTCATTCACTCTCTGACGTACATCTGCTTCCACTCCACCATTTGCTGCAACAACAGACCCCAAGTACTTAAACTGATCCACCTCCTCAAGTAACTCTCCATTCAACATGACATTCAACCTTGCACCACCTTCCCTTCTCGTACATCTCATAACCTTACTCTTACCCACATTAACTCTCAACTTCCTTCTCTCACACACCCTTCCAAATTCTGTCACTAGTCTTCTGTGTCTGCTACCAGTACAGTATCATCCGCAAACAACAACTGATTTACCTCCCATTCATGATCATTCTCGCCTACCAGTTTTAATCCTCGTCCAAGCACTCTAGCATTCACCTCTCTCACCACTCCATCAACATACAAGTTAAACAACCACGGCGACATCACACATCCCTGTCTCAGCCCCACTCACACCGGAAACCAATCGCTCACCTCATTTCCTATTCTAACACATGCTTTACTACCTGTGTAGAAACTTTTCACTGCTTGCAACAACCTTCCACCAACTCCATATAACCTCATCACATTCCACATTGCTTCCCTATCAACTCTATCATATGCTTTCTCCAGATCCATAAACGCAACATACACCTCCTTACCTTTTGCTAAATATTTCTCGCATATCTGCCTAACTGTAAAAATCTGATTCATACAACCCCTACCTCTTCTAAAACCACCCTGTACTTCCAAGATTGCATTCTCTGTTTTATCCTTAATCCTATTAATCAGTATTCTACCATACACTTTTCCAACTACACTCAACAAACTAATACCTCTTGAATTACAACACTCATGCACATCTCCCTTACCCTTATATAGTGGTACAATACATGCACAGACCCAATCTACTGGTACCATTGACAACACAAAACACACATTAAACAAACTCACCAACCATTCAAGTACAGTCACACCCCCTTCCTTCAACATCTCAGCTTTTACACCATCCATACCCGATTCTTTTCCTACTCTCGTTTCATCTAGTGCTCTCCTCACTTCCTCTATTGTAATCTCTCTCTCATTCTCATCTCCCATCACTGGCACCTCAACACCTGGAACCGCAATTATATCTGCCTCCCTATCATCCTCAACATTCAGCAAACTTTCAAAATATTCTGCCCACCTTTTCCTTGCCTCCTCTCCTTTTAACAACCTTCCATTTCCATCTTTCACTGTCTCTTCAATTCTTGCGCCGGCCTTCCTTACTCTCTTCACTTCTTTCCAAAACTTCTTCTTATTCTCTTCATATGACTGACCCAGTCCCTGACCCCACCTCAGGTCAGCTGCCCTCTTTGCCTCACGTACCTTGCGCTTTACTTCCACCTTTTGCTCTCTATATTTTTCATACTTCTCTATACTATTACTCTGCAGCCATTCTTCAAAAGCCCTCTTTTTCTCTTCCACTTTTACCTTCACTCCTTCATTCCACCATTCACTGCCCTTCCTCATGCTGCCTCCAACAACCTTCTTGCCACATACATCACTTGCAATCCCAACAAAATTTTCTTTTGCTAACTTCCACTCCTCCTCTAAATTACCAGTTTCTCTTACTCTCACCTCGTCATATGCCATTTTCAACCTTTCCTGATATTTACTTTTTACCCCCGGTTTTATTAGCTCTTCAACCCTCACTAGCTCCCTTTTACATCCACCTACTCTATTCCCCCACTCTTTTGCTACAACTAATTTTCCTTCCTCCAAAAAATGATCAGACATACCGTTAGCCATACCCCTAAACACGTGCACGTCTTTCAATCTTCCAAACATTCTTTTAGTTATCAACACATAATCCATTAATGCCCTTTCTACTACTCTTCCATTTGCCACTCTTACCCATGTATACTTATTTTTATCTTTCTTTTTAAAAAAAGCTAGCACTTATTACCATCTCTTGTTCAACACACA
>NC_090752.1:48977135-48984635 GCF_036898095.1 Palaemon carinicauda
GCTGGTTTTTCTTTGTGGAACCGGTCCTTGGAGTACCACAGTAGATAATCGAGTAGGAGGAGTGGATAATGGCTGATGAAGTGAGAAATAGAAAAAAAAAAGAATGCAAGGAAAACGATATTGTTTTGAAGGTAATATTACAATTGCTTTCTTCATTATTCTTATTGTTTTGTAGCTGGTGATAATTGAATGGCATTTTCAAAGTCAACAGTCCTCCAGTAATCGCCTTGCAATTTATGGCTGTGTTAGTCTCTTGGAAACTTCCATGCCTAGCGATCTGCTAGATGGGGATTCGTGACTCGCTCAAGGTAGATAGTTCCTTATAGTGTCTGCAACCTAACAATATTTATGAGATAGGATCATCTGCAGCCATTGCCTGGTTCTCCCTGGTTCTAACTTTATGGAGAGGAAGCTTGCGTGCTGATCATATGTATATATGGTATATCCCTAAGGCATTGTATTACTATGGAATTATAAATTTCGTTGCCTTTGCCATTCATGGGCGGCCTCTGAACCGCTGCATGATTCCTTTGTTTTTACATACGCGTGTGTGTGCGCGATATATATATATATATACATATATATATATATATATATATATATATATATACATATATATATATATATATATATATATATATATATATATATATGTATATATATATATATATATATATATATATATATATATATATATATATATATGATGCCCCTGAAGAAATAAAACAGAAATACTATGAAGAACTGCATAGTGTAATAGATGAGACGCCAGAGAAAGAGATGAAAATTCTGATTGTTGACTTCAATGCTTAAGTTGGAAAGATTAATCAAGGCATAGAGAATGTTTTGGGTTTTGAGGGACTTGACGAGCGTGCAAATGAAAATGGAGCTCATTTTATAAATTTTTGATGAGCAAATAGTCTTGTTATTGGAGGTACTCTTTTTCCAGCGCAAGGACATTCACAAACATACTTGGACTTCACCATGTGGCAATTATAAAAATCAAATAGATTACAGATCCATTTATAAAGAGATGAGGAAGACTCTAAACTCTCTCTCTCTCTCTCTCTCTCTCTCTCTCTCTCTCTCTCTCTCTCTCTCTCTCTCTCTCTCTCTCTCTCTCCAGTATGATCACAATTTTACTCTTTATATTTAAACGATTATATCACTTTCTGTTTAGTATCAGACCTGGGCAACTATCCCTACCTATCCCGAAGCCCGGTCCCCTCACTGCACTCCTGTTTAAGAAATTGGGCAGTGCCCATCGTGTGTACTGGGCTTCAGCGAGAGAGAGAGAGAGAGAGAGAGAGAGAGAGAGAGAGAGAGAGAGAGAGAGAGAGAGAGAGAGAGAGGAAGTTATTTAATATCGAAAAATGCTTGAACTGCCCTGTTGCTAGTTTACGCCTGGAGCGGTTGTACCGCCAGTATTAACCTGCCCTCCAGAAAGGTAGCAGTATTTTTGTTGACCTTTCACCCGGAGTGGACAAAAACTATTCACTGCAGTAGTACTTCCATAACGGTGTCTCATATATACTACGGAGAATATAACATATCCAACCTCAAACTTTATTCTATCAACCACCAAAATAAAATATAATTCTTTACTAATTCCTACCAATTGAAAAATAATGATTAATGATATAAATGATTAGATAAATCTGAAAAGTTATAGAAACTACGAATTTTTCTCCTCTTTTTGAACAGAACTTACCAATTATTCTACGCTAAATCCATTTAATAAAGTCAGCTATTGAGTGAGACCTTCTCTTTTGTAATCAGAGGTGCCCTCGCCCAAGAGAGTCATACGCTCTTTGTAGATACAGATTATTATTATTAATATTATTATTATTATTATTATTACTACTTGGTAAGCCACAAACCTTGTTGGAAAAGTGGGATGTTATAAGCCCAAGTGCTCCAACATTGAAAAACAGCCCAGTGATGAAAGAAAATAAGGAAAAACTAAATGAGAAGTAACAAAAAAAAAGATATGACTTTTTTCTTGAACTTTTATTATTATTATTATTTCCTAAGCTACAATCCTAGTTGGAAAAGCCGGATGCTATAAGTCCAGGGGCTCCAACAGTAAAAATAGCCTAGTGGGGAAAGGAAACAAGGAAAAATAAAATATTCTAAGAACAGTAACAACATTAAAATAAATATCTCCTATATAAACTACAAAAGTTTAACAAAACAAGAGGAAGAGAAATAAAATAGAATAGTGTGCCCGAGTGTACCCTCAAGCAAGAGAACTCTGACCCAAGACATTGGAAAACCATGGTACAGTGGCTATGGCACTACCCAATACTAGAGAACAATGCTTTGATTTTGGAGTGTCCTTCTAGAAGAGCTTCTTACCATAGCTCAAGAGTCTCTTCTACCCTTACCAAGAGGAAAGTGGCCACTGAACTATTACAGTGCAGTAACCCCTTGGGTGAAGAAAATTGTTTGGTAATCTCAGTGTTGTCAGGTGTATGAGGATAGAGGAGAATATGTAAAAAAAAGGCCAGACTATTCGGTGTGTGTGTGTGTGTATGCATAGGCAGAAGGGAAAATGAACCGTAACCAGTGAGATGGATCCAATGTAGTACTGTCTGGCCAGTCAAGAGACCCCATAACTCTCTAGCGGTAATATCTCAATGGGTGGCAGGTGCCCTGGCTAACATACTAACTGTTTATTGCATTTATCCATTAATCGTCACCAATAGTTTAAAAAGAAGGATTTATGCGGACATATTTTTCCCTTCATGATTTATTTATATTTAGAATAGTTTTGAAAGACTAATTCATATGGGTGTGTTCTCGCCAAGGTTTGGTTCATAAAGAAAAAAAAATATTTTGTTGGAGTAAGTATAATATGTTTTCTCAGGAAAGAATAATTTGGATAGATTTTATTTTGTTGTATCATTAGGACTTGTTCAGAAAGTACTGTTTTTTCTTGAAAGATTGGTTCTAAAGATCGGCTCCAATAAATATGCTATCACTTGAAAAAAATATTTGTTGCACTGTGTCTTATAAAAGACAGAGTTGCATTATTTTATTATTATTATTATTATTATTATTATTATTATTATTATTATTATTATTATTATTATTACAAGCCAAGCTATAACCTTAGTTGAAAAAGCAAGATGCTATAAGCTCAAGGCCTTCTACAGGGAACAATAGCCCAGTGAAGAAAGGAAACAAGGAAATAAACAATCAAAATAAAATATTTTAAGAACAGTAACAACATTAAATTAGATCTTTCATATATACTGTCAAAACTTAAAAAAAAAAAAAAAAATAAGAGGAAGAGTAACAAAATACAACTGAGTTCCCTAGTGTACCCTTAAGCAAGAGAACTCTACTACTACTACTACTACTACCACCTAAGCTACAACACTAATTAGAAAGGTAGGATGCTATACTACCAAGGGCTCCAACAGGAAAAAATAGCCCAGTGAGGAAAGGAAGTAATGAAATACATGAAAAGGTGATGAATAATTAATGTAGATTGTTTTAAGAAATGTATCCTCTTATAATACTAATCCCCAACAGATATTTCTTCTTAAACGCCAAGCTTATGTAGACCGACTGTTTTCCATAGGTTTATTTCAAAACCCGACCAACACAAATTTTCACCAAAAGGCCCAATTCAAAAAGAGACATTTGCTTGAAGAACTGACACTGATAACCAAACACACACACACACACACACACACACACACACACACAGATAATATCTGTTAAGAGTGATCCACAGAGATCCTGCCATCGAACAAAGCCCTCAGAGCGTGAAGTGGATTAAGGAAAAGGTAAAATAAAAAAGGAAGAAGAAGACCCTTGTCAGTGATTTCCCACCGTGCATTCGAGGGGACGGATTCCGCTTCACTGCTAAGGAGGAGGGAGAAAGGGAAGGGAAAGGGAAGAAGGGGAGGAAGGTAAGGAGGGACTGTTAGACCAAAGGGGGGAGAGAGTATCTGCTAAGGGGGAGGGGAGGGGGAACATATCTGACACCCAAAACCATTTTCAGATCCATGGAGGGTAAAATTGCGATTTTTGCCATTCACGTGTAATGGGGGGATTTGTTAAAGGATCATTTTCATTTTATTAGCTTTCATGCTCGAGGTTCAAAGACGGCGTTGCACTGAATATTTTGGGGGCCCGAAGGTGGGCTAGAATTTTTATTATTTATTTCTTTATGATAGAAAGTTGTGTCTCGGTAATGGAATACAATTTACATCTAATTAATGCCAAAACGGTACAGTTATATATATGTATCTATATATATATATATATATATATATATATATATATATATATATATATATGTATATATATGTATGTATGTATGTTTGTATTAAAAATCTATATATGTGCATATATATAGATATAATCATCATCATCATCATCATCATCTCCCACGTCTATTGACGCAAAGGGCCTCGGTTAGATTTCGCCAGTCATCTCCAAGTTGAGCTTTTAATTCAATACTTCTCCATTCATCACCACGTACTTTACGCTTCATAGTCCTCAGCTATGTAGGCCTGGGTTTTCCAATTTTGTTGGACTAATCTCTCTTGGGGAGTCCGAAGAGCATGCCCAAACCATCTCCATCTACCCCTCAACATGATCTCATCTACATATGGCACTCGAGTAAACTCTCTTATGGTTTTATTTCTAATCCTGTCCTGCCATTTAACTCTCAATATTCTTCTGAGGGCTTTTTTCTCAAATCTTCTAAATCTATTGGAGATTATTACATTGTCATACCATGACCCATGTCCATACATTAACACCGATCTCACTTAACTGATATTTAGCTTGTCTTTTATATGTTATTTCAACCGATTTAATTTCCGAATTTATTTAACCTAGCCATAGTCTGATTTGCTTTCTTCAATCGTTCACAAAACTCTAATTCTAAAGACCCTGTATAGGAGATCATAGTTCCTACTTACTTAAATGATTCTATCTCATTATTCCTATCTCGTTCCAATGATATTTCATTTTCCATTGCATACTCCGTTCTCACCATCTCTGTCTGTCTTCTATCTATCTTGAGCCCAACCTCCTGCATTATGGTAAGCAAGCATTGCAAATCCTGTGGGGTTATGCTAATAAGGACATCATCATACACCTACTCTAGGTCTGCTAATTTCCTATTACCATTTCAGTCCAATGCTTCTCCACCATCTCCGACTGTTCTACGTATTACCAAATCCACGAGGAGGATAAACAACATAGGTGACAACTCATTCCCTTGGAGTACTCATTTGATTAGACTCCCCTAACATTAACTTTGCACTTGCTATGCTCATGAACAGACTTAATCAAATTCACATATTCTTGGCCGTTGCACACTATCAAAGGCTTTTTCATAGTCCACAAATGCCACCAAAAGCTGATTTCTATATTCTACCATTGCTGTACAACATGTCTCAAATGAAAATTTTATCAGTATAACTTCTACTTTTCCTAAATCTCAGCTTTTCCTCAGTGTTTCTCTCTTGTCTCTTTAGAATAAGCATGATATACATTTTCATAACAACTGACGTAAGTGTGATCCCTTTGTAATTATTGCAATCAGTCTAGTCTCCTTTCTTTTCCATTTTCACCATTACTTATAACTCCCATTCCTCAGGTTTTTCCTCTCCATGCCACATTCTACAAAATTATCTTGTAAGTATTCTGGGGGTCACTTCATTTTCAGCCAGTATCAACTCTGCAGTTATTCCATCGTAACCATGGGTTTTCCGTCTCCTGGGCTTTTTAATGATAGCTTCGACTTCAAACACACTAACTTTATCCATGGGCACATCAAGGTCTTCCTCAGCTTCAGGTATATTATATTAATCAAACTATTCCCTTCATATCTCCTATTCATAACCTCAATAGAATGTTCCATCCAACGTTGCTTTCCTTCATCTTCTGTTGTTTTAGCAGATCAATCTCTCTTTATGATGGGTATATGTTTCTTCTTCTTTACCCCAGTAGAGATTTCATTAATAATTCTATGAGCGATTCTTACAGCTTAGCCACTCCCTGTATTCATTGCTTTGTCAGCCTCATCTGCTTTCCTGACTAAATATTCTCTCCAGTCATTCCTGACTTTTCTTTTGACCTCACTATCAATACTGGCATACTTAGCATGCTCTACCTTGTAATTTTCATTACTACCTTGAAAACTTTCAACAATCAATTTCCGTATTTGTCTCCTTTTTATAGTATCCCAAGTATCATTTGATATCCTTCGTTTTCTCCATGTAGCTGCGTGACCCAAAACTTCATTACTTACTGTATCACACCATTCTTCATTAATTGTTTGCTCTTCGTCTCTTCAAGTCTCTAAGACTGCAAATTGATTCCTATATTCAATTGCAATTTTTCTCTGTGTTCATCTTCTAGAAGCTTAGTTGTGTCAAACCTAGGTATTCTAACTACCGTTCTGTTAGGTGCTTTCAGTTTTAATTTCATTGTGGCAATGAGGAGCTGGTGATCACTACCAATAACTGCACCTCTATAGTTTCTTACATTTCTCAGAGTCCTCCTTCTCTCTTTATTAATGGAAATGTTATCTATTTGTATAATGGAAATGTTATCTATTTGTATATTTGTGGATGTACTACAATGACAAGATTGTTTGTTGAACAGAAACTTATGAAATGTGCTCCATTTTCATTTGCAACTTCGCCAAGACCCTCAGCACCCCTCACATTCTCCATCCCTTGATTATTCCTTCCAACTGTAGCATTGAAGTCGCGAATCACGATTTTCATCTCTCTCTCTAGGATCTCATCTATTACACTCTGCAGTTCCTCATAGTATTCATTTTTCCTGTTTTTCAGGGGGAATCATTTGTTGGGGCGTAGCAAACTATAATACTTATATTGCACTGCTTAGGTTAAAACTGTTCTAGTAACAATCTACTATTTACAGGTTTCCACTCAATTGATGCCTTTTCTGATCTTGGTGTCATCATTTCTACCCCTTCTCTTCCAACTCCATCTGTTCTTCATATATATATATATATATATATATATATATATATATATATATATATATATATATATATATATATATATATATGTGTGTGTGTGTGTGTATATATATATGTATATATATATATATATATATATATATATATATATTTATGTATATATATATATATATATATATATATATATATATATATATATATATATATATAAATATATATATATATATATATTCATGGTTCTAACTTTCCAATTACCAACAAGTCCACTACAGGACACATGCCTCAGATATGGCCTTCCACTTGCGACTGTTTATGGTCTTTCTATTTCATTCTATACTCGGAAATTTACTTTGTTCGTCAATCCATCGTCTTCTCTTCCTTTCCCTGCCTCGCTTGCCATCTCTAGGGATCCATTCCGTTAATCTTAATGTCCATCTATTTTCACTCTTGTTATATGTCTTACCCATGACCATTCCTTTTTCTTACATGTTGTTAGATTAACGTGATAGAGTGACATC
>NC_090752.1:48989635-48997135 GCF_036898095.1 Palaemon carinicauda
TATATTTACCTCTGTGGAAGTCAGTTATCATCAGAATCTTCCTCTTGTAATTATCTTTCCACCTACCACATGGCTTTGGGATTCAATTTTCTTGATATTTTGTCATCACTACCCAATTCTGGAAGGCCATGTTTTTACCCTTTTACTGTCCAGCTTTGGGACTTCTTACTATTTTCCTTTCCTATCTATAACAGCTCCTTTTTTTTCTATCCTAGATGCTAATTTTCGTTTTTCTTTGAAATAAACCTCTCTTTTTTTTTTTTTTTTTTTCATCAAGTTCAGGGACTAGGTTGTCCGTTACAACTGTCTGTTCAAAGGGTTAATAGAGAACGATTGAGGGTCATGTAAAAATATAGCTAGCACTCAAACTTGGTTTAATAATATGTCCTTAATCACAGAATAAAGAACATACTAAAATACTCATGAAACCGAATGTGCAAAAAGAGCACGGGTGGTGATTATCTAAAAGGAAGGAGATAGAAACATATTAATAGGGGGGTGAAAACAGGATCTTGGAGTAAAGATGGAAGTAGCAATACCTAAATAAGACTTCCAACAACTAGAGAAGAATTTTCAATAGAAATTCAGAGAATTATCGAAGCGCATCTTTGCAATGTCTTTATGACTTGAGGACACTTGATGGGCAGGAGCTTGAGTTTTGATTCATTGGGAGTCTATGAGTCCTGAAAAACGGAGAAAGGGTGGTGGGGGAGAAGCCTCATGAAATAAGAAAAGGAAATATCTGTAATTCAGAGGCCGGGGAGAAAGAAAGACAGATGAATGAAATACGGAGGAAAATATATAGGAAAGCATATTCATTTAACCATGACTGACTACTCGGCTTCACTGAATATCTTCCTTATCTGACAGATAACTAAGATAATACTAACTGAAGATATTTCTGTCCTGTCTAAAGAGTTTACTAATATAAATTCTTAAATATATCCTTCTCTGAGTGGTGATACCTTATGGGAGTAAAAGCGTTTGCGTATCGCCATGATCAGCAAACTTGTACTAAACAGGGTCACCCGTACTAGGTTAGTTTCCTGTGAGCGATCAGACCAAAGTGTCCCACCATCACCAATCTGCAATAGTCAGCATAGTGATGAAAATTAGCCTAACGCTAGACTTGACCAAGGACATGTCCGAGGCCTTTGACCTGCAGTGGACCAGAAACGACCGTATTTGTTGTTGTTGAGGTAGTTGTATATATATATATATATATATATATATATATATATATATATATATATATATATATATATATATATATATATATATATATATATATATATATATATATATATATATATATATATATATATATATATATATATATATATATATATATATATACACACACACACACAGTATAAGCATGTGCGTGTGTGGGGTGTGGGTATGTGTGTTTGTGTGTGTGTGTGTATGATATGACCGCTGATCAATATCCACATCATATACATTTTTCCTGACTTTAATATATAGCAATCATTCAGACGGTCACAGTCCATATTTTCATTTAATTTCGAAACCGGAATGAAAATTTGACATTTTAAAACCGCACCTGTTCCAAACTGCAAATTTACGAACCAGCTAATAACGTAACTTAATTAAACCTTCAAAGTTGTTTTTGTTCTTGTTGTCGTTATTATTAATATAAAGAAGGTTATAGGATCACCTGCATTTATTCATTTATTTGTTTGTTTGTCTGTTACCGGATTATGTTAAAACTTCTTGCTGAATTTTCACCAAATTTTAACAATGGATAAGTATTATGCTCCGGGAGAATCCATTAAATTTTGGTGGTGGTCCGTATGAAGATCGCGATTCTAGTTATTATTGTTATTATTAAGCAGTAGATTCATTTACGGTCAATATATGAAAAGGGGAGAGCTTGATCCGTGGACTTGATTAAAATGTTGACAATCTTCATTAGCGGAGATCTGAAATCTCTTACTGCTCTTTGTACTTGTCATTATTATAACCTCCCAACGAAGTTGGAAGGCAGTTATGTTTTACCTCCTGTTTGTGTGTTTGTTTGTGAACACCTTCCTGACCACAATTTTAATCGTTTTGTAGTGAAACTTTCAGGGATTAACTGCTATGTAAAAATTTTGAAGGTCAAAATGAAGGTCACGGTCAAGCAAAATGTCCAATTCACATAATCAGCCATAAGTTGGGACATCGTTATCACAGAGACTTCAAACTTGGTTCTTATTTGAGTATGAAAAACTGCGCCAGTTAATAAATGTTGAGGATAAAGGTCAATATCAAGAAATAAGCTGCCGTGGTGGAGGTCTGCGCTCTACTGAGTGTCCCTATAGTTAATTAGCTATAATTATTATAAAGTTTGAGGAGAATGAAAATTAGAGAGATAACAAAACAAAGTAAATGAAAGAAAACGGAATAGAAGAAGAGTTTGTAGACCCACTTGCAGATAGATACCTGAACGAATTGCACCTCGTAATTAAACTTAATCTTGTGGCCAACCGAATCACTGTCTCCGTTTCTGATGCTTCCTGTGACGTCATCAGTGTTACCAGAAGCACCAATAAAGACTATTTCGTTGTTGTTCTCCTCTTGGGTGTTATAACATCGATTAGTTTCTAGGAGTTGAAGCCAGGGGGAGGAGGAGCCTGTTTGTATTCCAATTAACCTAACTCTTGTACAGGTGAAAGCCATAAAACTTTCAAAACTTGCTCTCTCTCTCTCTCTCTCTCTCTCTCTCTCTCTCTCTCTCTCTCTCTCTCTCTCTCTCTCTCTCTCTCTCTGCATTGGGATAACGCCTTCCCCTTACAATCTAAGACCTATTTTTTCTTTTTTACGGCAAGTAGGGACTAATAGTAGCATCCTCTAAAATATCGTATACCGAGTGTTGTGGTGGTCTATTAGCGACGTACCTGGATGGCCTTCTGTTAGACTGGGGTTCGAGTCACGTTCGAACTCTAGAATTTCTGGTAGTGTCTGCAACTTCACCATCCTTGTGAACTAAAGATGGGGGTGTTTGGGGGCTCCTATATGTCTACTTGCCAAGTCATCATCAGCCATTGCCTGGCCTCCCGTGTCCTAGCTTGGGTGAAGAGGAGGTTGAGCGCTGATCAAATGGATGTATGGTCGGTATCGTAGGGCATTGTCCCTGGGCTCTGCTATTCATGAGCAACCTTTAAACCTTTGTTCATCCAAGAAAAAGAATAAGGTTTTAGTTGTCAGTTAATCACTTCAGATAAAATCTACGGTGGGGAGAAGAGGACAGAAGAAGAGAAAAGAATACTAAAATCGAGTGTTTGTTACTCCTCCCATATAAAAAAAAAATGCATGCCATGAAAACTTGAGGGAGACATGACAAGGGAAACCTCGTCCCATCGGAGTGAAACCATTCGTAAAATATTCTCTCTCTCTCTCTCTCTCTCTCTCTCTCTCTCTCTCTCTCTCTCTCTCTCTCTCTCTCTCTCTCATATTTGTTTAATATGGGTCAACACGGTTTCGTACCTGGAAAAAGTACACAGACCCAACTGATAGCACGCTATGAAAACATATACAATAATATGATAAATGAAAAAGACACAGATGTGATCTATCTAGATTTTGCAAAAGCCTTTGACAAGGTAGACCATAACATATTGGAGAAAAAAATGAGAAAGCATAATATTGTGGGAAAGATAGGAAAATGGGTAAAAGAATTCCTGCAAAACAGAAAACAGATAGTGGTTGCAAATGACGAGAAATCAGATGAAGCCCAGGTAATATCTGGTGTGCCCCAAGGTACGGTATTAGCTGCACTGCTATTTGTTATTATGATCTCAGACATAGACTGTGATGTTGAAAACTCCGTAGTGAGAAGTTTCGCCGATGACACAAGAATAAGTAGAGAAATTACTTGTGATGAAGATAGGAACTCACTACAAAGAGATCTAAACAAAATATATGAATGGGCGGAGATAAATAGGATGGTATTTAACTCCGATAAATTCGAATCAATAAATTATGGAAACAGAGAAGGAATGGTGTATGCATACAAGGGACCTAATAATGAGACAATCACAAACAAGGAAGCAATTAAAGACCTTGGTGTAATTTTAAATAGGAATATGTTATGCAACGACCAAATAGCAACACTGTTGGCTAAATGTAAAGCAAAAATGGGAATGTTATAATGCTTTACAATAACTTATGTGCGTAGTACACTCGAGTACTGCAATGTGATATGGTACCCACACTACCAAAAGGATATTGCGCAAATAGAGAGTGTACAAAGGTCCTATACTGCTAGGAATAGAAGAAGTTAGAAGACCTTGACTACTGGGAAAGACTGCAATTTTTAAAACTATACAGTCTAGAAAGGAGAAGAGAACGCTACATGATAATACAAGCATGGAAGCAAATAGAAGGAATTGCTGAAAAACATCATGGAGCTTAAAATATCAGAAAGAGCAAGCCGAGGCTAGATTAATAGTGCCAAAAAGCATTCCAGGTAAACTGAGAAAGGCGCACAGGACATTAATCCCACTACGCACAGCATCGATAATGCAGCGACTATTTAATGTGCTGCCAGCTCATCTAAGAAACATATCAGGAGTGAGCGTAGATGTGTTTAAGAATCAGCTCGATAAATACCTAAGATGCATCCCAGGACCATCCAAGACTGGAAGAATGCAAAATACACCGGAAGATGCATTAGCAACTCTCTGGTGGATATACGAGGTGCCTCACACTGAGGGACCTGGGGGAACCCAAACAAAAAAATAAGGCAATAAGGTAAGGCTCTCTCTCTCTCTCTGGCTATTGTTTGAAAAAATACTGTAAAATAAAATATATATTCTTATATATACGTAGATATATATATATATATATATATATATTTATATATATATATATATATATATATATATATATATATATATATGTATGTATGTATGTGTGTATATATATATATATATATATATATATATATATATATATAATATAATGTATATATGTATGTGTATATATATATATATAATATATATATATATTATATATATATTATATATATATATATATATGCATATATATATTTAGATTTGCATTTATAGTTTATATATATACATATATTTATATTATATATTTATTCATATATAGCGTTGTTGTGGCTTGAATTGATAACGTCTCTCCCTAATGTTTGCCAGATAGAGGTTCGAGTCCCGCTTAGACTCGTTAGTTCCTTCAGTTCTACAGCACCTTACCATCCATATGAGCGAAGGTTGGGGGTTTGGGGGAACCTAAAGATCTATCTGCTAATTCATCAGCAGCCATTGCCTGCCCCTCCCTGGTCCTAGTTTTGGTGGAGAGGGGGCTTTGGCATTGATCATATAATATATGTTCAGTCTAGGGCATTGTCTTGCTTGCTACGGCAACGTCACTGTCCCCTTGCCTTTGCATTCATAAGCGGCCTTTAAACCCTTAAACATATCCTGCACATATGAATATATATATATATATATATATATATATATATATATATATATATATATATATATATATATATATAAGTATATCATCATCATCCTCGTTGTCGTCGTCATCATCATCATCTCTTCCTAGGCCTATTGACACAAAAGGGCCTCGGTTAGATTTCGACAGTCGTCTCTATCATAAGCCTTTGGATTTCAATAATTCTTCATTCTCCTACTTTGCGCTTCATAGTCCTCACCTATGTAGGTATGGCGCTTCCAACTCTCTATAGTACCTTGTGGAGCCCAGCTGAACGTTTGGTGAACTACAGTAATCTCTCTTGGGGAGTGCGAAGAGCATGCCCAAACCATCTCCATCTACCCCCTCATCATGATCTCATCCACATATGGCACTCGAGTAATCTTTCTTAGAGTTTCATTTTTAATCCTATTCTGCCATTGAACTACCAATATCCTTATGAGAGCTCTGTTCTCAAATATACTAAATCTATTAGAGATTGTTTCATTGTCATACCATGACTCATTTCCATAGAGTAACACCGATCTCACTAAACTGATATATAGTCTCATTTTTTTATGTAATTTCAGGCGATTTGAATTCCAAACTTTACTTAACCTAGCCATTGTCTGATTTGCTTTTTTCAATCTTTCACTAAACTCCTAATACTAAAGACCCTGTATTGGAGATCATAAATTAGTTCCTAAATACTTAAATGAGTCTACCACATTCATCTTTCATTGCATACTCCGTTCTCATCCTTCTATTTATCTTCAGCCCAACCTCGTGTGTATATTCTTGTAAGCAAACATTGCAAATCATGTGGTGTTCTGCTAAGAAGGACAGCATCAGCAGCATACTTTAGGTCTGCTAAATTCCTATCACCAATCCAGTCCAATCATTCTCCACCATCTCTGACTGTTCTACACAGTACACAATCCATGAGTAGGATAAACAACATAGATGACAACACATTCCCTTGGAGTACTCCACTGTTCACTGGAAATTCATCTGATAAGACTCGGTTAGCATTAACTTTACACTTGCTATGCTTATGAACAGACTTAATCAAATTTACATGTTTAAGAGGAATTCCTACACACTGAATTCATTCATGGGCACATCAAGGTCTTCATCATCTTCAGGTATATCAATCAAGTTATTTCCTTCATATCTCCTATTCATAACCTCACTAAAGTGTTCCATCCAACGTTGTCTTTCTTCATCTTCTGTTGCTATAACAGAACCATCTCTCTTTTTGATGGTATATGTTTCTTCTTCTTTGCCCCAGTCGAGATTTCATTAAAAATACCATGAGCAATTCATATATATATATATATATATATATATATATATATATATATATATATATATATATATATATATATATATATATATATATATATATATATATATATATATATGTATAGACATAATTATATTAAATTATTATTATTATTATTATCACTTGCTACATACGATACCAACACATTAAAATAAATGACTTCGCATTAATCACAAGCTAGAATTATCTCTCCAAATACAAACGAAGTCGTCCGTAATTAAGAGTAAAGCGAAATGTCTTTTCGAGAAACGATGACTAAATCACGCGCTGACTAAATGCCGTTCATTAGAATCAAGACTAATTGTTATTAGTGTCAACAATTAGAAGTGAACCATTGAGCGTTTATGCCTCGGTATTCCAGGTGAATTTGGCAGCGGGTGATTTCTTCGCTTTAATATTATGCTGAATTCTTTAGGCGGAGTTAGCACAAACTGAGAGAGAGAGAGAGAGAGAGAGAGAGAGAGAGAGAGAGAGAGAGAGAGAGAGAGAGAGAGAGAGAGAGAGAGAGAGAGAGAGAGAGAGAGAGAGAAAGTTGGTAAGGGGATGGGAGAGTGGCGAAGAAATAGAATGGAAGTAAATAAGGGAAAAGGGGAAGAAAGGAAAAGGTAGAGAGAGAGAGAGAGAGGAGAGAGAGAGAGAGAGAGAGAGAGAGAAGAGAGAGAGAGAGAGAGAGAGAGAGAGAAAAGTTGGTAAGGGGATGGGAGAGT
>NC_090752.1:49009635-49019635 GCF_036898095.1 Palaemon carinicauda
AGAGAGAGGAATAGAGAAGGAAAAGGTGAAAGTTTGATAGTAGGTAGGTAGGTAGATTGAAAGTGAGAGAGGGAAGAGGAAACCGACAGGTTGATAGGTTGGCAAAAGAGGGCAGGGAAATGGGTATAAACTTAGGTACAGTAAGTAGTTAGGTGGAGAGTGAGAAAGAGATAAGTAATAAGGATAAAGGTTTTTAGAGAGAGAGAGAGAGAGAGAGAGAGAGAGAGAGAGAGAGAGAGAGAGAGAGAGAGAGAGAGAGAGAGAGAGAGAGAGCGAACTTGATTCCTACTTCAAAGTTTAATATATTTTGCCTTTTGAAAGTAGTTTTCCCTAATTACAATGTTAGCATTTATTAAAAAATGTAAATATGTAAGAAGAAGAGGAGGTGGGAGTGACTTTATATTGAAATGTTATAGAAAATTGAACAATGGCAGATTTAGATAGAGAGGCCTTGTTTTAAAACCACATTGCAATCGTGAACAATACTTTTTTGTTGATCATAAATCAGTCCCGAGTGTTTTCAGCATCCTATTTAATCTTATTTATTTTACTCAAAAATACTGAGTTACAGAATATATTGGGTTTTGTACTTACGAAAATATAGACTAATGTGTCTTCGTTGGAAAATAGAAAATCACATACTGCAAAACGCGAGTTGATAATTATTATTTTGTATTGTTTCAAAAATGGTTTTTCAATTCTTCAATATATTTTGAAGTATCCCTTAAGAGTTTATATACTTTTCTGTTTTTTTCAGATTCAAACATTTCGTATGAACAGTTTTTATATATCTAACTGGATCGTTAGTATTTTAATTCACACATAACTGTAATTTCAGAATCAACGTTTCATCACACGTTAACAACAGTGATAAAATTGTTCATATTCACTGAACAGTGAAGATAAAGCTTCAGCGTTGAACATTTATTTCATCAGAAAGGAAATATTTAATTTTATAAGCGACTAAAATGTCAGAGGTAGCATCATTCCTAAATGGAAATTCATATTCGTATCTATACGAACGCACGCACATACACATAAATAGACACTTCCTAGCATAATGTTCTAGAAGTTACATATGGAAGTCTCTCTCTCTCTCTCTCTCTCTCTCTCTCTCTCTCTCTCCGAAATGAGATAGGGCCATCAGTGCACCGTACGCCACGCACTATAGGTATTTTAAAGTCTTTAAACCATCCCTTCTCCCCTTAACTGCATCCACTTTCTAGCCCTCTACTGTACCTCCATCCCAGCTACCTTTCGTCCATCTTATTGTCCAACTTCTCTCTCTCTCTCTCTCTCTCTCTCTCTCTCTCTCTCTCTCTCTCTCTCTCTCTCTCTCTCTCTCTCTCTCTCTTAATGTTTAATTGGTGTTCACTCACGTCCGGGTGGTTTTTGGACATCTCCCAAGATTTCTTATTTGACTGGGAACACAATTGGGGGATTTCAGAGTCCTTTCTGACCAAGTACGAGTGGGTGGGGGATAAAGGGAGATGAAAGGGGGGGGGGGATCAATGTATAAAGGAGTTTATGTACGAGGCCCTTCTTAATGTATGAAAGAGACTCTGATTTATGTTATTTTCTTTCTAGAGCCACCCCCTACTTGAGGAAATATATATATATATATATATATATATATATATATATATATATATATATATATATATATATATATATATATATATATATATATATATATATATATATATATATATATATATATGTGTGTATATATATATATATATATATATATATATGTGTGTGTGTGTGTGTGTGTGAGTGTGTGTGTGTATGTTTCCTCTTGCAGAGGGTAACTCCAGAAAATATCCTAGGCACCTCTACATTCTTCCTTTCGCTGCTTTATCGTTAATGGATTTTCTGCGCAGTAAACCTTCTGTAGCATTAGTTACTTCATACAGCTTCACAGTAGGATGGCCAGGGCACCAGCCACCCGTTGAGATACTGCCACTAGAAGAATTTTTTACTGCACTGTGGTATTCGATTTCGTAACAATTTTCAGTGAACACTAGTTACATTTTAGGTATTAGCAATTTGAAAAATGAAGTGATCTTAAATGTTTACTTTACTGGCTGTCTGGTGCAGGGTAATTAGTTTTAACCATAATTTGAAATGGCTTAATTCCTCGTGGAATACATATTCTTAGTTTACTAGTGGAATTTTAAGTTTTATTAATATATTCTTAGTTTATATGTGGAATTCTAAAATTTCAATTGCATTGAATGTGCAGTTTAAAGGGATCGTCCTTTGACTAGCCAGACAGTACTATATTGGATCCTTCTCTCTGGTTACGGTTCATTTTCCCTTTGCTTACACACACACACACACACACACACACACACACACACACACTGAATAGTCTGGCCTATTCTTTAAGTATTCTCCTGTGTCCTCATACACCTAACAACACTGAGCTTACCAAACAATTCCTCTTCACTCAAGGGATTTGCACTGTAATTGTTCAGTGGCCACTTTCCTATTTGTAAGGGTAGAAGGGACTCTTTAGCTATGGTAAGCAGCTCTTCTAGGAGAAGGAAACTCCAAAATAAAAACTATTGTTCTCTGGTCTTGGGTAGTGCCATAGCCTCTGCACCATGGTCTTTCCTTGTCTTGGGTTAGAGTTCTCTTGCTTGAGGGTACACTCGGGAACACTATTCTAACTTATTTCTATTCCTCTTGTTTTGTTAAAGTTTTTTTATGGTTTATATAGGAGATATTCATTTTAATGTTGTTACTCCTCTTAAAATATCTTATTTTTCCGTGTCTCCTTTCCTCACTGAGCTGTTTTCCCTGTTAGGGCCTCTGGGCTTATGGCATCCTGCTTTTCCAACTAGGGTTGTAGCTTAGCAAGTAATAATAATAATAATAATAATAATAATAATAATAATAATAATAATAATCAGCGGCACATTGAACTCCCCTACCCACATTTTATTGTCCAACCCTATCTTGCATGCACGCATGCGCCTCCTAGATATCAAGTCCCTTCTAAATATGTTTTTGATTCCGTCTATCAGCCCTTCTGAGGCCTTCCTCTCCTCATACCTCCTACCACCTCGTAATTATACAAATTCTTTTCACCAGATCGAACCTCATCATAATAGCCTAATCCATTTCATTTGCATTCAGCATCCGCACTTAATCTCATAAATGATAATTAAGTTAAAAAATATTCTTTCCTACATTCCTACCTTGGCTTTTATAGAGAAATCGAATCTTTTATCAGTCTTTAGTAAACACCCTGCTTCCTTCCTTGTTTCTTCTATTCTTCAACTACCCTCTTTTCTTTATGTGCCATTGCCCGATGTATTACTGCAATATTACAAACCAACCACTTCTATTTTTCCACCCCCCTACTAACATTCATTACTCCTTCTTACATTTATTCTAAACTCTCTCTTCATACAGAGCTTCTACAGCTTTTCATCAATTTCCCCAATCTTCACAATTTAATCTCCAAACATCAACCATTCTTCATCCATTCACAACTTTTTCTTATACCCACTGTCTTTTTCTCCGACATCTTAGGTCACTCCACCGATTCAGATATTGAGCAGCCTTGGAGAGATAGCACACCTTTATCGCAGGGCCGCTTCCACACCGAACTTGCCACTCTCCTTCCTACATACTCTAGAACACACGTTTCACCTCCAACCTAAAAACTATACATTGCTTTCAATATCCTATTATGTATACCATACTTTTTCAGTATCCTCCGCATTGCCTTTCTATTGATTCTATAATAAACTTTTCCGTAATCCATGTATGCCAGCCCAATTTGTTCCCATTATCTTCAAAATTCTCATATATATTCTGTAACAAATACTATATCAACACACCCTGTTCCATGCCTAAACACACACCCCTCTTCCTCAGCCAGTCCCTCTGTCACCTGCTTTATTTTTGTTCCAATTAAGATCTTATCATACACCTTCATTGGTATACTAAGTAATTTTATGCTCCTATATTTACAGTCGCCTTTAACCTTTATACAACAGAACAATTACTCCTCTTACCCATGCCTTTGGGACTTTTCCATCAACAAAGAATATCTTATAAACCCTGGTCAGACACTTTTTCAGCCACTCAACAACACTATAACCACCATATGCAGCATCTCACTTATATTCAAATCAACTCTAGGTGTCTTTCTCTTCTTTTAACTCCTTAATCACCTTGGATATATACAATGGCAACTTCCAAAAGCATTTTCAACCTTACACTAACCCTATTTAGTCTACCATCACTCAGCTCTTCCTCTTATCTATCTTTCGCATTCAATAAACTCAAACTACTCAGGAGTGCATTCTCGTCTAACAGCATCTTTCTACTTGCATCCACTTTTCTAAGATCTGTAGTGTCTTTAATCTTTCACCCTACTTTCACATCCCTTTAAAACAACTTTTAAATTCTCCTTGAATTTTAGAATCATGTGTATGTATGTACATATATATATATATATATATATATATATATATATATATATATATATATATATATACCCACATATATATACATATATATATATATATGTACAGTATATATATATATATATATATATATATATATATATATATATATATATATATATACCCACATATATATACATATCTATATGTATATATATATATATATATATATATATATATATATATATATATATATATATAAATTATATATATATACACCCACATATATATACATATATATATGTATATATATATATATATATATATATATATATATATATATATATATATATATATATATGTGTGTGTGTGTGTATATATATATATATATATATATATATATATATATGTGTGTGTGTATGGGGGGTGTTTGTAATATATATATGGATACACGTATATATAGATAGAGGATTATTTTTCAAACATTTTCTAATAATGATGACAATGGGTATGTCAATGTTAGACACTTCTCTCTTCTTTTGTTTCCTTTTAATCGGTTTACCTATACAAAAGGACTTCTCAAAGGAAAATAAAACAAAGAACAACTGAAAGGGAGAGAGGAAATACATTGAATACTTGAATGAGGCAATCCAAGTTAATTTCTTTAATGCCAGTATAAACTAGTTTGAAAATTCGCTTTCAGTTGCTTCGAACCGATTCTGTTAAAAAAAAAAAAAAAAAAAAAAAAGACTATTGAATATGATTTCCACAATCGTTACTTTTCAAAACCAAACGTAATGATTGTTGTTACTTAATCATCATGTTTTGCTTTTCCGCATTGCAAATTCTCAAGAAGTTATTTCTAAATCGTCTTTACAAAAGATAATTTGCAATGGCGTTTCTTAGTGAGGATCAGATATATCTGTCCTCTCCCAAAACCAGATACGGAAAATCTATTGTTTCCCATTTTCACGAAATACAAAATGTAGATAAACATCAGAATTCTAACTTCTTACCTGGAAGGTGAGATGTTTAGCATATCGTCTTCCATTGAGAGCGACGATGAAAATGCTATTCACTATGATGACAATGAGCCCAAGGAGCGATGAGCACACGGCTTTGAAGATGTCCGCTGCCGATGGCACAATGGGGTGCTGGAAAGTTGGGGTCCAGCAAGAGAAGTTCGTGACGTCAGGCACCGTCTCACGCCCAACCATTTTGATAAACCTGCTTCACTCCCGTTTTCTTTAGCTTCAGTCCTCGTTTTCTATATGTTAATTAAATGGACCCAACTTATCTCGTATTCCATGCTTTTTAAAATATTTTGTGTTAATTTCTTCTTTTATCTATAGAGAAATAATCTTTTCACCACTTTATCCTCCTTATCAGACACTTGTACCACTAGCTCACTGCGGATTGTCTTCCCATTTTCTTGATTAAAAGTTACAATAAATGTTTATGTCACGAATTTTAAGTTACCATTATCATAACCCGTTATGGTAAAGCCTCTCGCAACCACAGAATTAATTCAACCTTGAGCTTTTCATAATATATTCCGCATGAATTTACCAGAGCCTTTTGTCACTAGATTTATTTACAAAGTTCTAAATACTCCTAGGATATTATGTTTGTTATATGCAAATTAAACAGGTCCTATTTCACATAATCTTAATCGGGGATTTCATATATCAAAAGCACAGTGAAGGTTAATCTGTAAATGTAATATACTTATGAAAAGTTAGCAGATATACACACAAATTACTAATTTACACAAATACGTGCGTACATACTGAAAGGGCAACTAACGTATTATAAAATACTTACATAAATTATTATATGGTAAGGGAAAAAGGTATCATGTCAGTTGATTATATATATATATATATATATATATATATATATATATATATATATATATATATATATATATATGTGTGTGTGTGTGTGTGTGTGTGTGTGTGTATAAACACACGGCTGGCGAAATCTAACCGAGGCCCTTTGCATCAATAGGCGTAGGAGATGATGATGATGATGTATATATATATATATATATATATATATATATATATATATATATATATATATATATATATATATATATATACGTTTATATATGATTCCAGGTAGATTGTTCGAAATCAATTGCTCGAAAAATGGTTTCTCGAACTATGAATTCCTCGAAAAACAGATTGCTCGAAAGCCGATATTCATTCTATGAACGCTGTTAATGACTTCGCTTTCTAAACCTCCTTACTGTTAGTCTTAGTTTCTTTTTTCATAATTATTTCTGGAAACCTGGAACCATCAAGATCGATTCAAGTTTTGTGGAAAGCGAAAAATGAAAGGTGTTTAGTGTGAGTGTAGCTGGAAGCAGAGGAAAATACCGTGATTGTGTACAAAGATTAAAGAATATTGTATCTATTTTCAATCTTTTTAGTTAGGCAGATTTTCACCGACTGGCAAGGGTGCCCTTTTAGTTCGGAAAATTTTCCTGATCGCTGATTGGTTGCACAAGATAATTCTAACCAATCAGATAGCAGGAAACTTTTCCCGAGCTAAAAGGGCACCGCTGCGAGTCGGTGCAAATGCACCTCATTAAAAAAAATTTACTATAGCTATGATGACACGGGAAATGTTGAAGAATATTTAAGAAGTATTGCTCACAATATTACATATTGATACAGTAGCGAATAAATGTTATCTGTTTCCTTTTTAATTGTAGACAAATAAATCTATGAATTTAATAGCGATTATTTCTCTTATTTTGATTGTGAAGACAAATTTATGAACTTTGGTTTTTATTATTCATGTAACCAAACATTTGCTTTTATTTCCAAGCAATGCGTCTCTTTTCCCAGTTCAATTGCTCGAAGTCATTTGCTTTCGAGCAATCTGTCTTTCGAGAAACTGATAGTTCGAAGAATAGTATTTCGAACAATTGATTTCGAGGATTTTGTTTTTTCGTAATTTACCGGATACCGTGTATATATATATATATATATATATATATATATATATATATATATATATATATATATATATATATATATATGTATATATATTGCATATATATATGTATATATATTATATATATAAATATATATATTATATATATAAATATATATATTGTATATATGTATATATATATATATATATATATATATATATATATATATATATATATATATATATATATATATGTGTGTGTGTGTGTGTGTGTGTGTGTGTATGTATGTATGTATATATATGTATATATATGTGTGTATGTATATAATATATATATATATAATGTATATATATACACTGTGTATATATATACAAAGTGAGAGAGAGAGAGAGAGAGAGAGAGAGAGAGAGAGAGAGAGAGAGAGAGATCTACCCTTTTTTATTCTAATTTAACCAGATGACTGGATCTATTTTATCAGACTTATTCATGTGAGTGAAAATACATATTAGCTAATATTATACAACTTTCGTTTGGTATCAAAATTTCATTAGGTAATTACAAATAATTATCACTATCTCTCCAACTGATATCGGTATTCCAACCCAAAATTTGAACATCCTTTTCCTTTCACACTAATTGTAACTATCACGATCGTTATTATTACTATGAAAGTCTAATTTAATCTTGAGTTGAAGAATGCTTTTTATTCTTTCACCAGCATATCTTTTGTCCAGTTGGGAATAGTTAAACAATAGTTTTTGGGTCTATCAATATTTCCACTATCTTACTTCAACTCCTAAGATAGTTTTCATTATTTAATCTGCTGATACTACCACTATCACTGTCGCTCTAACTATTGACAGCCCAACGCATAATGGGGACACTATTTTTTTTCTGTTGCAACAGCAGTTGTTGTAACTATCATTATCACTCTTACTAAAATTGAAAGTCCAGGTCAGTTAATGCAATTATCATGATTAATATAATTATTACCACAATTATTAGTAGTCCAATTTAGTATTAAGTCATTAATCCCTTTTATTGTCAGAACTATTGAAACCATCAGTATTACTATTACTCTCATTACAATTGACAGTCCTGTTTTGGAATGAGTCACTATTCCTTTTTGTTATCAAAACTGCTGGAACTATCATGAGTACTATCACTACAGGTAATAGTGCAATCGATAGCCCAACTCAGGGCTGAGTTCCGGACGCCATCTTAGCAGCTGTCAGCGTTTAATGATTGGGCCTCTTGTCCATAATGTCTCCTCAAGTGCAGTATTGAGGATGAGGTGGTTGAAAGCAGTTGCGCCTCAATTCGGAGGTGCCCCCTGGGAAAGGCGTGATGGGCGTAGTGGGGGACACTTAGCCAGTATCCGTGCTATGTAACTTGAGCAGTTGATGCTACTTAGAAATAACGTAATGACCTCTATATTATGTGAATGGTGCTTTCATGTATTACTATTAGTTTTTATATTTGGTTTATGGTTACACCTTCTAAACGTTCTATCATTCCTTATGTATGTCATATATTGTAAGACATATCTCCATAATATATTGTAGTTCTATAAAAAATAATCACCGTATAACTTATGCTATCGTACATCTCTTAGAATAATTCTAGTAAACCTTAGAATATCGTACATCCGTTCTGGTAATTATCGTATATTACCGAGGACAGTATATATTCCAAAGGGACAACGCATATTGGAATAGTTAAACAGAATGGCCATGAAACAACTGACATATAGCTGGGCTGTCTCAGCTGTTCTTTAGTTCCAAAGTAATTTGTACCCAAACAATATGCTATGCCAAATGGTTCGTTTGTATTTATGCTACAGCTAAAACTTGTTATTTCTGTCAGGTATTTTACGGAAACCCGTTTTTCCCTATCTGGTTTTATTTGTTTATAAAACCTGCTATCTAAAAGGAATGTCTTCCTCATGAGGTGTCGTAATATGATTTTCTTTTGCCTTAAAGCCAGATGTGTCTCGATTGAGAAGTCTTATTCGTTTTCGCCTTTCTGTTTGTTGTTCCTATCTAGCATGGGCTAGGTACGGACATCATATTATCTTTTCATCTTAAATATTTTAGTGCAGAAGGGTGGGGTAGAGGGGCCCTTAACATGCTAAACTCAAAATTACCTAAATCGAATATATTTTTTCTCCAGATTGGCATAAAGAAATTTCCTGCTTCTCCCAGCCCAATGCAGAATTTCGCTAACCTCTGCATTTCTTTTTTTTCAGCTAAGATATAAATTTAGCTTAAATCATTCTGGCAATAAATTATATGTACAGCCACGAGAACTCTTCAACTAAAATATTGGCTCTTCTCAAAATTTCAAGGCTATTCTTTTGAAATTTATCGTAACATTTTTAACACTTAATTTATCCATATCATTCAAATCTACTTATTGTAGTGAGAAGGTTTTGTGTAGAATATAACTGCATGTACATCAATAATTATTATCTCCCGCCCTTTTATTATCCATATCATCCTGTTTTAATTTCCTACAACAAAAACTAATCAATATTATATAACAATATATAAGCGAAAGTTATAATTCCTCGAAAATTTAATATTTTTAGTTTCTTGTTTGATGTTCCTATGTAGGATATTACTAAGCG
>NC_090752.1:49029635-49096796 GCF_036898095.1 Palaemon carinicauda
CAGGGAAAAATAGCCCAGTGAGGAAAGGAAATAAGATAATAAATAAATGAAGAGAACAAATTAACAATAAATCATTCTAAAAAAAAAGTAACAACGTCAAAACAGACATGTCATATATAAACTATTAACAACATCAAAAACAGATATGTCATAAATAAATTATAAAAAGACTCATGTCCGCTTGGTCAACAAAAAAGCATTTGCTCCAACTTTGTTCTCTGCATTAAACCCTAGTAACCAGGTGTTATTTTCAAATGTTTTCTAAGCCTATTGATAAGTTATTTAACTCTTATGTTTCTTTTTCCTCATAAATTATCCCGCAGATTATCTCCAACTACCCAACTGTGAATAATATGGTGTTTTTGGTATGTCTCAATCAATGAACATTGAATTCTAGACTCTATTATAGTATGTGGCAGCAATTTATATCATCTCCAAATATTTCCGCTTCTACATCAGTTCAAAGCAGGGGAAACTAGAACCGAAATTATTGTTACCTATTAAAGCAGAATAGGGAGGATTATTTTCTCCAGTATCCGGTGATGAAAGGATCTAAACAAATTTTGCCAATTTTTTTTTTTTTTTTTTTTTCTTTTTTTTCTTTTTTTTTTTTTTTTTTTTTTTTTTTTTGTAAATAACCAATTAAACGATGTTCCGTAGGGGGTTTGTGCCGTCAGTGCACTTTGTATGGTGCACTGTTGGCATTGCTCAAGGGTCTTTGAAGTGTCCCTTTAGCTTATAGTTTCATCTACTTTATATCCTACATTACCTCAGTTCCCACTGACTCTCTTCTATCTTACTGTCTACTTCTAAATGTAATTACAAGGTTTTATAATAGTTACACTTAAATACTGAATGGCATCCCAGGCCCCAGCGCTGGGTTATATAGCCCTAATTTATAAACACAATCCATTCAATACGAGTATATTTGAAAACCCATTGACGCAGGACATATGTCAAATGATTTGTATAAATGATTATATAATCAGTCATATGATTGTAACTGCATTTGTTTTATTTAAACCAGATCCCAAACAGTAGATATACATTATTATTATTATTATTATTATTATTATTATTATTATTATTATTATTATTATTATTATTATTACTTGCTAAGCTACCACCCTAGTTGGAAAAGCGGGATGCCATAAGCCCATGGGCCCCAACAGTGAGGAAAGGAAAGAAGGAAAAATAAAATATTTTAAGACCAACAACAAATTAATTTATGCTCAATTTTCTATCTCTGTACTTCGTCAGCTTTTTTCAACTAACACCTTTATGCAATGTTTGCTTCCTTTTGTTAATAAAAGGACTGTGCTGCATATTCAGAAGGACTTTTCAGATTTTGGTTTCCATGAAAATTAAACCTTTAATACGTATCTTCTAGTTTATTACGAGGGTTCATCAGATACCTAATGTTCTTTTAAAATGGTGGGGAGGAAAATTGAAGTGAAACTGTTAAACTGAAAAATGAATTCCAATTCCTGGCTGTGTTGGACAACTTGCCTTTGCTCTTTGCCCAAAATAAAAAATCATATCAAAGAGACTTAAGCCGGTGTATTGTAAAAATCCGTAACGTATCCACACATTTTATAATACGCATATTACTTTACACACAAAGATGGTTCTTCTACTGCTTTGTGAAAGGTATTTCATGAATATTATCATAAATAATCCTTTGAAATGACGTTGGTTTTTTTTATATACAGTTAATAATAAACTTTCTTTAATCCCGCGTACTTATATTTCTCCGAATCCTTTAACTGATGAATATATTGACTTGTTCTGGTAACTAATTGAACTTTTTTTTTAATGTATTGCTTCATATATCAGACTTTGGAAGCCTGCTGGAAGTTTATAGGTTTTTTGTTTGGATTTAAGCTTGAGGGAGACATTTGCGCTATTGTTTGTGCTCGTTAGTTACTTACTTGTAAATGGTTTACTTAGAATAATGTGCTAGAAGTTAGTAAACTCTAAATTTCTAAAACACACACACACACACACACACACACACACACACATATATATATATATATATATATATATATATATATATATATATATATATATATATATATATGTATATATATATATATATATATATATATATATATATATATATACATATACATATACATATATATATATATATATATATATATATATATATATATATATATATATATATATATATATATATATATATATATATATATATATATATATATATATATATATATATATATATATATATATATATATAATTTATATATATATATATATATATATATATATATATATATATATATTTAAATTACTTGTGTGTGTATATATATATATATATATATATATATATATATATATATATATATATATATATATATATATATTATATATATGTATATATATATACATATAAAGAAAAATCCTAAGCGGATGAATGAGCTTTATAATTAAGTAAACATCATTGCCATTGCATACATAAATATTTGTTCCTTCTATATAGTAAAAAAAATCTCAAATTAATAGCTCGATGCCTTATTTATTTTTAATAATAATAATAATAATAATAATAATAATAATAATAATAATAATAATAATAATAATAATGTTTATTTGACAAAAACATATTTACATACAAAATATTTACAAAAAAAGATTCGGTCCAAGCCCATGTGGAGCAGAGCTCTTGGGGCAATAATACAAATAAAATAATATCTTCAATTAAAAAAAATTTATAAAAAGTAAATATTGATATAAACTAAATGTACACATACATATACATAAGTATATACATATGCATACATATACAAATACATATACACACATGTACATATACACATAGACACATATAAATGAGATTTTCAGCCTAAAAATGGAAGTGTATATTCGTATAATAAAGTTTAATAAAGAAGGGCGGAATAATAAATAGTGCAAATTTTGAATTTAAACATTGATATGGTAGAAATGCTAGAATTACAAATGTATACAAGCAATAAACAATATAAGAATTAAGAACATTATTGCATTAATGGTTAGGTCATGAAGAAATATCAACTAATAAAACTTAGTACACAGATAATAACATATTAGTATATGATTTTTTAAAAGATCGAATGCTAAGGAATGCCTTAAGATAAGCAGGCAGAGTATTCCATTGTTTAACTCCCTGATAAAGATAAAACTGTTCACATTTCTTTACACGTACGAAGGGAAGAGTTAAGTTAGAGTCTCTTGTTCCATATTGGTGTGCTGATTGTACCTGAATTATTTTTTGTCTAATGTATGTTTCCGTATGTAGATATATGTTTTATATCCTTACATGAATATGCGTGTGTTTATCAGCAAAATTGTTTACTTTTTCAACATGTGTCCCAGAAGGATGACGTAATAGGTATTAAGAAAAAGAAAACAAGAATGATGTTAATACACAAGGCAACAGATGGCGTTAGTAGTTCCCATTGTCGAGCATGAGAAGGTATCGCTTTTGCGACTCCTTGTTTATTCACTACCAGTGTTGCCACAGATGGAGATTTATCCCTAGATTTGGGAATTTTGGGTGTCCGATAGGTATATTCTTTACACATTTCTATTAAGAAGAAACAAAGATGAGTAAAACTTTATATTGTTGTAATTAGTTTACTTAAACTTATGAGAAGTAGGCCTTTAGTGAATATTTTCTATATTAGTAAAGCCTACATGATCAGAAGGAAATATATTTGTGGAAATGGGGAATTTTGTGTTGTTTTGGAATTTTTTCATTGATATTTGGGGATTTTTAGACTACCCCATCTCGTAAGTTCGTAACAGTACACTTAACCACTACAGTCAGTTGAGTCAGGGCAGTGGACGGGTGACTGGAAGTGTTCGTCTTTGTCTTGTCGCTTGTTGGAATTATTTGGCTGTTATTGACCGTTGGTAGGAAGAGGTTTACTAATGTGTATGTGTCGGTTATTGTTCTGCATGGTAATCCCCGTCATCCATAATGGTAAGTCTGCCTTGGTTAGTTAATTGTTTTGTGGATAGGTTCGATGTGCAGACCTACTCACTAGTATTTATTTCGATTTTATTCGGATTTTTCTGTCGTAATGTTTAGTGAGAATTTTTGATACATTTAAAGTAGCATTTGACCGGCAATGTTGACGATAGCCAAGTACCAACTTGTACTATAGGAGATTGTAAATACTAAATAATCATACGACGACATGTAACCAATTGGAAATCCAATCTTTGGCTTTGAGACTTGAGCTGGATTGACAATATTTCAAAAGGTGTCTTGATTGTGACCTTATGCAACCTTATTGGCAAGCGGCAATCTTTATCTCTAGGTGGTTAAAGTGTTGGGAGGTTGTTTGAAAAATCGCATGTTTTGACAGTTTTATGGCTATGCCGCCGTGGTATTTTCACTTTGTGGATAGAGGGTTTGTCATATTATTCTCATGGTGCCTGTTGAATGTAAAATCCTCAAGGTGAAAATTTGTAGTTGCTACTAAAATGTTGTAATCATCGTTGTTTACGTGAAAGCCTGACATTTAAAGCTAACACTTCAGTATGTCATTGTTAGCTTCTATTATGATTTAACTGTGTATAAATTAACTACAAAATGGAATTCAATAATAGTTAGGACATTGGAACTTGTTAATTGAGTAGATCTTTGCAAATTCACTATTGAGTATTTTAACTCATTTAATACCAGCTGAAACCTTTATCAACGTTACTAATTATGATAAATTCCCATATTGCTCTTTTTTTCCATTTGAGCACAGGCCAAGGGAGCTTCCTTCCACCATACCTGGTAGTTCAGAAAATAAAAAATTTTGGCGGTGCTTCTGTCGTAAGTTACATGTTCGAACAGAATAAACCACCCAAGTTAAACTTTTAATATTTTAACTTGCTTGTTTTCGATGATATTTCATTTGTTAAGGTGAGGTTAGCCTAGGGTATTCACGTCAATTGTGTGGGTCATTATTTCGGGTATATTTTTTGTTAAGGCTAAAAAAAGTAGCTAAATACTGAACAGAATGTTGTAAACATAATCAATGACCAAAATAGATTAAATTACACAATTTTGATAGGTAAAATTATAGAACATGGGACAACATTTCTGATAGGAAAATCTGCTTTCCCTACAGTAAATAGTGTGCTTTCAACAACAGGAACAGTTCGGACTACTTGGTTTACTGATTATTATCACTCTAGCTTGGCCAACCCCTACTAGATTAGTGACAGTTGGGAGGACAGGATCCCCCCCCCCCCCTTCCTCTATAGTACAAGCGTGCAATCAGTTGCAGGTCTTGACATCAACTCTGTTCTCTTGCTACGCAATCTCTCGACCCTTTGTGACGAACCAAGGAGCATTGACTTTCACCTGAGAGCCAGAGCCACTTGTTCTACTCAAGGAAACTTGGTAACCCTTAAGGAGGAGAACAACAATCCTAATCCCAGTGTAATGTTCTGCTTTTCCCCCAGTTCGAAATTCCTCCCCGCGGGAAATATGGGCCAGGATATATATCCCCCCGGGGGAACTTTGTCCCAGGATAATATTCCCCCCTCTGGGCCAAGATTCCCCCTTTGCTTGGTGGAGGTAACCAGTATTTCGGACGGGGTGAAAAACAGACCATTACACCGGGTCATAAAAGTAAGTCATGAATTTCTTTAATTTTAATGTTTTTAGAGTGCGCAGTTCAACATTACCTCTTGCCAGTACAAGTTTGTGACCTGTGTGGGGGGTCCGGGGGCTTGCCCCCCGAATAAGGGTTGTGACCTGGGAAGGGGGTCCAGGGGCTTGCCCCTCGGCTACGGGTTGTGACCTGGGAACTTCTAGGTTAGGTTAGGTGGGTTTGTTAGGTTCTGTACCCTTTTGAACCTTTATATTTTGTGTAAAGGGTATAGGGAAAAATGCTTTAAAATACACGTAGCATTGCTAACGTTAGCAATGGCATCGTGAAGTTGGTAACGTTGCGTAACATTGTATATATTTATATATCCTTAATATTTTGTCAAACTTACCGTTGATTATTTAATTCATCAAAATAGTTGCTCTGTAAGAGAGGGTGGGGGAGAAATGGCCTAGGGGGGTGGAAAAATATCTTAGGGCTGAAATTCCCCCTTGGGGGAATAACAGCTCGGGCTGTTTTCCCGGGGGAAATCGATCCTAGGCTAATTTTCCCCGGAGTGGGGTTAGGGATTACAGTCGGGGGAAATTTCCTGCTACAGCGGGTCATTGTTGACCACCCTACAGGGTACTGTATTTGGTTGACCAGGTACAAAAGTCTAGGGCCCTTCCCATTTTCTGATATTCGGAAGGGGAAAATCTTTCCTCATGGGTCCAAGGGGGCCTCGAGTCCAAGTGGAGTCGAACAAGCGATTCCCTGTACACCCTGGTTCAACTAAGGGCAGAAGAACTGACGGACATCAAATGGTGGGTGGCAGACGAGGACCTCCACAAAGAAGGCAATCTTCTTGTCCCCTCCCCCCTCTGGAACTGATGGTCTCTCAGATGCATCAAAAGAAGATTGGAGGGGGGGGCACATGCCATACCAATGAATCTCAGTCCTTTGGTCTGAATCAGAAAGGTACCAGCCTATAGATCTCTTGGAGAACCATTTAGTAATAGAAATACTCGGATGGACAGAAAACTGCTAGGTGTCCTTAACCGCTCGCATCACTCCTGGCAACTGGAATGTGCTTGCAGACAATCTGAACAGAGCGAATTGGATAGTGGACTCTGTGTCTTTGCATCATCTAGTAGCCAATGATGTCGCAACGGCCCTGAACTTCAGGCTCCTGATCTTCTGTTCCCAAGCCCTGGTTCCCTTCCCCAGACTCTTGGGCAAGATGCATTCCAACAATGGTGGGAAAGCATGATGTGTATGGATTTCCCCCGTTCTGATGAGAAAGTCCTCAACCAAGTCAAGATAAGCAAGAATTTATCAATGGCTCCAATCGTTGCCAGTCATTTGAGCGAAGTCACTTTTAGCAATGTATTTTTCAGCGAAGCCAATTGAGAGAAGTGTATTTAAAGCAATGCATCAAGAGCGAATGTTAGATTCGGGGATTTACTACTCTAATATTCCTTTTAGTCGAAAGTGACTTCGCCGACAGGTATTATAGATAGTTTGAAACTAACATTAGTGTCAATAGTTTGCCAAAGGTTATTAAAAGAAATATATGCCTAGCCATTCACTAAATTACACACTGTAAATAGTACCAAAAAGGATGAGACAATTACTATCTCCAACTCCACTTTCATATAACAAACAAAAAAATCTTTGCTAAAAGTGAGGGTGGTATGATTCGGGAATAACAAGGTCCATTGCTTCATTAGCATAGTTCTCCTCAGATTTGTTCCTGTTCCAAGTCATGATGCAACTTCATCGAAAACCCCAAGTACTGCGTCCTGAAGTAGTCTGTGTGTCTTGATAGATTGTATATCTTTTTGGCAGCGATATCAATTTTATCTTTGTCAACTTTAATTGAATCAGGACTAAGGGAATGCTTACCTTTTCTCTCTCTCCTCCTTTTTTTTATGGCTGCTTTTCCGGTCCCGTACAGCAGGGGAACCCCATTCTCTACAGGACCTCCACTGTCGTTTTGCCTTGTTCGTTCAGAGTATTTAACGTTTCACATCGCGTATTGTTCATTTACTGTTAAATCGTCACTGTCAAAGGACTCATGAAATAAGAAAGTCTTCAGTTTCCTCTTGAAAGCCTTAATGTCTTCAATCATTCGAATGTTTTGTGGGAACTTATTACATAGTCTAGGGCAGTGGTTCCCAACCTGTGGTACGCGAGGGGCTTCCAGGTGGTACGCGAACACTTTCAGGGTCATGAACGTGGAGAGCAAATGCTACGGAATGTTCGAACTCCTGACTACCCTTGAGAGGGAGCCCACTGATGAATTTGCCCAAGAAATTGTCCATCACCTCTCACTGCTCAAGACTGAATTGGAGCATTACTTCCCGGACGTGACATGTTGTGCCTACGTCGCCAATCCGTTCTCCGTTGATCCAGCCGATCTGCCTGTTGGGACCGGGGAACAAGAGGAACTCAAAGATATCCAGGCTGACGAGACAGCAAAGACGAAGGACAAAGAATGCTCTCCTTTAAACTTCTGGGTTAGCATGGCCTCCTCGTACCCGACGCTAGCCCGTCACGCTGTTCCCCAGCTACTGATTTTCCCCTCGACGTGGGAGTACGAGCAGGGGTTCTCAGCCTTCATGGCCATCAAGTCGAAGAGCCGGAACCGTCTTGCTGCGCCCGGGCATGATTCCCGATGTGTTGTGAGCAAAGTCATGCCCCGCATTGACCAGCTGGTGGAGAAGAAGCAGATACAGCCCTCGCATTGAGTTGTTGCTTTCTTAGGTAATTTGCGTGTTCTATTTTTACAATTATAGAAATAAAGTGGTATCTGATCGAATTTAGTTTCTCTGGAACCAGGTGGTACGGGGCGACTGTACGGGGCCTCCAAGTGGTACTCGATCACTAAAAGGTTGGGAATCACTGGTCTAGGGGCTGCATTTTTAAAGGCTCTGGAGCCTAAAGTAGACATAAATCTAGCTTCCAACAGTTTGAAGCCATCTGTAACTATTCTCGTTTCAACACGATTTGGTGGCTGCGCAATATGTAGCAGTTCTCTTTTAAGGTTTTTAGACGCCCGGTTCTCGTAACTTGGTGGGTTATTGTACATATTTTAAATTCAATTCTCGCTTTAATTGGCAGCCAGTGTAAATCGATTAGTACAGGGGTGATCCTTTCTCTAGATGGGACACCTTTTATCAGTCTTGCTCCTCTGTTTATTATGTTTTGTAATTTCTTAAGTTGCACTTTTGGTAAATTGTAATAGACTTGCAGTAGTCAATCCTGGTAATAACAGTTTATCACAAGTTTCTTTACAGAATTTTCGTCCAGGTACATTTTTTTTTTTTTTAAACGCAATATTTCTTAGATTATAACCAGCAGTTTTTATTACTTTTTTTATTTGGCCATTTAGAGATGGGTTACAGTCAAGAAATACACCTAGATCTCGAACTTTACTAGATATCGGCACAGTCATTATTTATGTTCATTTGAATATCACCTAAGTTTCTCATGCTGTTTCTCTTGCCCATCACCATAAAATCAGTTTTGTTCTCATTTAATTTTAGTTGTTCAAATGTCGTCCATTCTCTAACACTATCAAGGATTCGGTTTAGAGTTTCAGTAGTGTCATGTATATCATTTATGGAGAGTAGAATTGTCTCATCTGCAAATACCGTAGTTTAAACTTCACGCCATGCCTTTGTAGCATTTAAGATAGCCCAATAGTATAGATGCAGAATAAGATTGGGCCAAGTACACTCCCCTAGTGTACCCCTCTGTTTAAGGGTTCATATGATGAATAAGGGATTTTGACAAAGGAAAAATCTATTTCTGGGGAGAGACCTGTGACGCCCGGTGAAAAAGTCCTTTACAATTTTTCTGATATAAATCTTCCAAATATACCAGAGAAAGATAAAAGCATGGAATGCAGAGGTTACTACCCTCGCGCGAGCACCTCGTGAGTGTCGTGTATACATCAGGGGCGTGTGAAAACCACTATTCACAGGCTGTCTTCCATTTAGATAACTCCTTCATCAAAGGGAAGGGCCGTAGCAAAGACCCCAGAAACCACACTTGGACTACGCCACCGTCACCCACACGAGCGCCCTCTAGGTCATGCTTCTGCAAGAACATATGGCTTGGCAAGGAAAGGGTGAGTCCGTACAAAAATAACCGGGAAGGGTTTCACCGAGCGTCACAGGTCTCTCCCCAGAAATAGATTTTTCCTTCGTCAAAATCCCTTTTCTGGGTCGACCTGTGACGGCCGGTGAAAATGTACCAGAGAATGCCTTCCAAGCCCAATAAAGTAATAACATAATGAGGAGAAAACAATCACCATGTACGACAATAATATAATATAATAATGTAAGTAAACGTCCAATGTAAGTAAACGTCCAACTAGCCAAATGACATAGGGAACGTAAGGCTAAATAACTATGACGACATGGAATCAACCGAGTGTCGAAACGCAAAAGGCATCAAACCTTACATGTCTAAGCATATCTAAACATTAAAGGAATGGTAACTACAATAACAGTTAAACCATAGGAATTAAACATGGCAAATATCATAGGACTAACGAACTACCCAGGAGAGTGGCGACGTGGTGTGAGTGGCGGGTAGGAGGGAGAAGAGAAGAGATAGAAGAAAGGAAGAAGAGGAGATTAATGGGGAAGATAAGGCTCCCCGCTGCCATCATCGGGTATTTAAGGGCCTGTAAGATCTTTAGATATTGGCGTTTGACAACCATAGGGGATTTCCAACCCGTATATTTTTTAAAGTCATCAAAGTCCGTGTTCTGGAAGTAATTGATGGAGGTATCTACTGACCGTATATCATGAGCCTGGGGAAATGATTCCGGATTAGTATGTTTAATGAAGTAGAGGATTTGTGGCCTGATACCGTGAATGGAAATAGTACCTCCTTGTTCCCTGATAACCAAGGGGCCAGACGAGCGGGTGGCAGTTCTAGCTAAAAAGGCCTTGAGAGTAGTGACTGGACACAGAGAAAGGATCCTGGGGAAGAAGAATAAAATTCCGAGGGGAGCACCTATTTTGCGGATCCTCATTTTTAGCTAGTAAAGCTTTGTCTGGAGAAAGGAGTACTTCGGCTGACGGGAGGAAATCTATGTTTTCCAGGTTTCGTGAAAGAGCTGCTAGTTCTGATATTCCATCACCTGAGGCCAAAGCCGTTAGAAATAAAGTCTTCCTAAGAAGAGTGATATAAGAGCAGGATTCATTGTCCGTGTCCGACGCAAGTTTGAGGACACCGTGAGTCCTTTTGTGACCGAACCAAAGGTCGAAGCCTAGCACATGTTTTTGGAATAGATGAGAAATAGGAATCAGCTAGGTTAATGTTAAACCCAACAAGGAAGATCTTCAAAGCTGACTTGATGGAGGTTAAAGTGCTATCTGTTAGGCCTTTGTCAAATAGGAACCTCAAGAAAGAGATGGCTAAATTCGGAGACATACGTGTATGGTCTGAACTCTTAGGAAATCTGCTAGTTGTTAACGGCCGAATCATATTGGCGAATTGTCGAGTCCCTTTTGTTTGATTCGATGAAGAGATCATTTTCCGGTTCAATGTTCGCGTCTCTACGAGCTGCAAACTTCATGTAGTCCACAAAGTTAGAGTTTTGGCTATCCTTGAGTAATCTGACACAGTGAGTTTGGATTACTTGGGTCAGTTTGGGGAACGGGATCCGGAAGGGACGGAGTTTCAACTCGAGGAGGAGAGGAAACCAACTGTTCTTTGGCCAGTGAGGTGGTACTAAAGCCACTGCCCCCCGGAAGGAGCGTAGTTTGTGTAAAAGTTTCATTAGAAGATTCACTGGGGGAAATCGGTATATCTTCTTCTAATGGTTCCAATCCCGGGTTAATGTGTCCATGGCATAAGCCTGAGGGTCCAGGGTTGGGGTCACATAACAAGGAAGTTTGTGATTCATCTGAGTTGCGAATAGATCTACCTGGAGGCCTGGAACCAGCTTTAGTATCCACCAGAATAAAATTGTCTAGAGACCATTCTGACTCCAGTGGTTTCGTCCTGGATAGAGAGTCCGCTCTCACATTCTGGCCTCCTGCTAGGTGAGTTGCTGACAGGAACCAGTTCTTTTCTGTTGCCCAGGCGAAGATAGTGACCAGGATCTGATTCAGGTTGAGTGACTTAGATCCTCCTCTGTTGACGCAGTGTACTACGTCTGTGCTGTCTGACACTACTCTGATGTGGGTCGACCTCGGAGGAGAGAGTCTCTTCAGGGTCATGAACACTGCCATGGCTTCGAGAACATTAATATGGGACTGTTTTATGGCGGGTGACCAAGAGCCCTGAAACATCTGATGTTCGGAGTAATCCCCCCATCCACTTAGAGACGCGTCTGTATGGAATGTCACTTGTGGAGGTGGGAATTATAGAGGAACCGATTTGGAGAGGTTTTTTGGTTCGGACCATGGGCGTAGTCTCATTTTCAAGACAGAGGGGATCTTCGAGACCTTGTCTCTTAAAGGTACTGTAGCTCTCTTTCTCCAAACTCGATTGATGTCTTTGAGTTTGGCTTTTAGTAGGAGATCTGTTACTGAAGTGAATTGGAGAAGGCCGAGGATTCTTTCTAAGGCTCTTCTGGACACCTGTTTGTGTTTGAGAAAATTCTTGATCTTGGAAACTCTTCCTCTTACCTTTTTGGAAGGGAGAGACGTGTGCTTCGAAAGGTCCCACTGAATGCCTAACCATTCTAAGTGGCCTGATGGTTGCAGGCGGGACATTTGGTGATTGACCCGAAATCCCAGGTTGTCGAGAAATCGAAGTACTTCCTTCATAGCTCTGTTGCCTTTTATGGCAGACCGGGCCCAAATGAGCCAACCGTCTAGATAAGCAATGATCTGTATCCCTTGGTTCCTGAGTTGTTCTAACACACTCTTTCCCAGTTTCGTGAATATCCTGGGATCAATGTTGAGGCCGAAGGGCATGACTTGAACGCAAAGGTTTTCCTGCCTAGGCGGAAACCCAGATAAGGAGAGAATTTTCGAGCTATTGGCACATGATAATAGTCGTCGGTACGGTCGACAGAGGTGGTGACGGCCCCACGGGGAAGTAAGGTCCGTACCTGAGAGATAGTCAACATCCGGAACTTGTCGCAGAAGAATGTAAGAGTTTAGCTTTGACAAGTCCAGGTCCACTCTTAATGCCGTTCTTCGGAATTGTGAACAGGCGGCCTTGGAACTTCAGTGATCGAACCCGTTTGATTGCTTTCTTCTTGAGTAACTCTGTGGTGTACTCTTTCAGGATGGGAGTGGATTTCTGGGAGAAGGTCACTGGTGGAGGAGGAGAACCTTGTGGCCATTTCCACCTCAAACCTTTAGAGATTATGCTATGAGCCCACAGACCGAAGGTCCAATGGTCTCGAAAGTGGTAAAGTCTCCCCCCTACCGGGACCACCTCGTTGTAAGGGAGTGAATCTAGGTCCTTTCCTTCCCCGAGCCCCCTTTTTCCTAGGTCCGCCTCGATGGCGGAACTGTCTTCTACTCCTGTAGTTTCCTCTCTGGTGTCCACGAAAGGAACCTGAGGGTTCGGAGCTAGGGCTGTATGCAGGCGAGGACATCCCAACGGGGTTGGGCTGTGTACCTGGGAATCAGTGAGGTAGACCACCTGATGAGGGGGATTCGGATGCAGACGTCGAATCAGTGGAAGACTGTGATGACGAGTGGGTTACTGACGATTGATGGCAGTGACCCCGGTTCGTTTTGTAGGGGGTAAATCTCTGCTTCTTCTTGAAGAAAGCTTGCTTTTGGTCTTCGACCTTCTTTTTGGCAGTGAGGCCCCGCCGCACCTGCAATTTTGATTTGCTCTCGTATCATCTTGTAGAACCTTGTTCACCTCCTCCTGAGGGAAGAGGGTTTTACCCCAGCAGGAGGAAGCTATCAGCCTGTTCGGTTCATGTCTGATAGAGGCCTCAGACAGAACGTATTTCTTACAACTAACCCAAGCAGACCACAAAGCGTGCAGGTCGATTTGGTAGGACAGAGATAGGTTCTTCGTGAATATCCGAAACAAGGTCTCAGTGGGATAAATCGAGGCTAGGGACTCCCCTAGGTGGGGTCCGTCTCTTTTAAGAGCCGGCATGGCAGAACCTTCTTTAACATCTTGAATAGTAAGACCTGTCAATTTATCCGTAATAGGCAAGGTAATAATGAGAGCAGTTGTAGATATGGCGTAGGCCCCATTGTGTGGGGTGAGCTTGGAATTAGCGTACCCCCAGACCGACAACATCCTGGCCCAGACAGCTTGGGCCTGCTCTTTAGGAAATATTACCGTTACCTTCGGTACCTTGTCTAACCAAGGCATGCTCTTTCAAACGAACGAATCCGTTGAATGGGAATTCTAGTCCCGGAGGGTAAATTCTAGGGCCTCTAGAGGGCGGACGCCTATGCCATCCAGAGTTATGGTACCATCTATATATGGGACATGTAAGGCAAATTTCTATGGGTTGTTTTTATCGAAGGAGGTTACTTCAATGCATCTGGGGCTGTAGGGGGAGACATCCGAGTTCCTGAACGGATCAGATTCGCCACCATATCTTTGAGCTCCGTCATAGCTCCTTGGCTTACCCTAGAATGTGTTGTATCTGCTCTTTAACCCTATCCCTGATCAGGTCAGCGGGGAAGGAGGGATCCTGAGCACGACCCGCTGTCAAAGCCCTGGACTTATCGGACTTCGTCTTTTACCAGTCACGGTTTTATGCAAGGTAATATGAACATCAGGATCCTTTGAGGGTCCTAGGCCGGTGACGCAGATTATGGCAAAGCTGAAGGCTCAAAACTCATCTCCACTTACCTGCCCGTCCATGGGGTCGACGTCCAACCCTAGAGAGGACACGCCAAGGAGATAGGGTCCGCCAGATGGAGCATTCCTTCCAAATCTTGACACCCAAGGGCGGAGAGCCGCTCTTGCAGCCTGGAGAGATTCATCATCATCCTGAAAGAAGTGAGGGGATTAGTGATGAAGGAGAAGACCATTCTCCTCTATAAGCGATGTATACATAAATCAAGAACAAATTGAATCATCGCCAAAGGATACCAAAAAGAAACAAATTAGAACCACCTTACATCATCATTCAGGAGTAGGGAGGACAGCTCGTAGCAGAGCGTGCATGACTCCGGGAACCATACCATGTAGGCGGACCTTCTGTAAAAGAAAGGAGACATAAGTCTGGATGTTCCTTGAAACTCTGGTTAGTGATCCTATTCACAGGCTGGGATCAACCAAATTAACTATAAACAATAATATATATGTTTATGTATATATTTGTACATGCATATAATACATATGTCTATATTTATGCATATATTTAATTATATATATGTATATACAGTATATGGATAAATATCCATACAACATAGAGTTCAAATAGAAATAAATTTCTACTCCGTACTTGGGATCCAACGCTAGCCCCTTCTAATGAAAAAGCCAGGTCGAAACCAATCATGCCATGAGAGGCCATTTAACTGTTCCTTGAGACTCTGGTCAGTGAACAGAGGAATCAAAAGAAATAAATAACATTAATTATGTGTGACTAATATGGTTTTCAAAATTGTTAGCTAGAGCTACAAATTAATATACTAAAATCCAGTAACCACGTAACATGTAACTATAAACCTCATCGGTAAAATAATGTTAACCCCGGTTCTGAACGTCTGAGTGATCTCTGTTGACACCGGAGATCTGGTGACAAAGGTCCGTCATAGTGAAAACGTGAACATCAGCGGTAAGATAATATTAACCTCAATGCTGAACGTCTGTGTGATGTCCGGTGAAGCCGGAGATTCGATGAAAAAGGACCGTAATAATGAAATTGTGATTAATCATGAAAAAAAGGTTAGTGTGCCTAAGGCCGAAGCCGGAGTCTGAGTGCCGGATTTCACCGTTGCACTCCAAATATCTAACTAGTTCCCAACCCAATGAGTATCCATTATAGCGGAGTATAACTCAAGGCAGTGATTAATCATGAAAAAAGGTTCGTGTGCATAAGGCCGAAGCCGGAGTCTGAGTGCCGGGTTTCACCGTTGCACTCCAAATATCTGACTAGTTCCCAACCCAATGAGTATTCATTATAGCGGAGTATAACTCAAGGCGGTGAACGTTCCGAAGAGAACGGAGCTACGGGTGTCGGCATAAAGCGATCCCAAAATGACGACTCGTACTCTAACGGAACCTATTAGTAATGCTAGCTATATTAACAGTAACCACATCAATAAAACGTAAATATCATCAAACGTAATATAAACCCGGAGAAGAAGCGGAGGCAGGAATAACTTGTGATCGTATAAAACGGAAAACGGGAAATCCACCTCTCCTTACTCGAGCTTAAGAAAGAAAACGAGAGAAAGGGTAACTCGTAACTGTAGTAACAGAAAACGAGCACTCCATGCTCACGCTCTCATGGTTACATTATAAAGAACCAAAATCACACAATAATATGATAAGAATATTGATAAAATTGTAATAACCAAGAACGAAGAATAACAACAACGTAACAAATAAATATAAAGATAGTCTAAAACGAGCACCTTCCCGAGGTGTGTGCGTAAACTATAACCAAGGCAAGAACGTTATTCTTCGTTCGTCCAAATTGGACTTGCTAGCAAAAAAATACCATAGTAAAAACAATAATAAAATAATAATAATAAAAATGGTCATAAAACGTAAGTGATATAACCTAGATGACAGAGTACCAGATGGGCAATATTAACTTGAAAAACTATCGAAGCGAACAAGGCCAAAATGGCTGCCGTCACCGAGGAAGGCCAAGCCGCTTCCAAAATTAAAATCCACATGACTGGAAAGAGAACAAATGCCCGGTACTGAAAAAAACTGTCAAAACAAACTATGGTACTTAACATTGGTAAAGGTGAAGTAGCAGCGTCAGTCATGATGAATTAGCAACAAACACTTGAAAACACCGATAGCACAAAAACAATTACGACTATGCGGGCAAGTCCAAAACAGAAGGATGTACTAGAGGGCGCTCGTGCGGGTGACGGTGGCGTAGTCCAAGTGTGGTTTCTGGGGTCTTTGTTACGGCCCTTCCCTTTGATGAAGGAGTTATCTAAATGGAAGACAGCCTGTGAATAATGGTTTTCACACGCCCCTGATGTATACACGACACTCACAAGGTGCTCGCGCGAGGGTAGTAACCTCTGCATTCCATGCTTTTATCTTTCTCTGGTATATTTGGAATATTTATATCGGAAAAAGTGTAAAGAAGGACTTTTTCACCGGCCGTCACAGGTCGACCCAGAAAAGTTTCTAATTTGTACACAGTAATATCTACCAACTGAGTAGTCTTTTAAGTATTCGAAGGCTTGATCTTCAACGTCGATGGACCGTAGATCATTTAGTAGCAGTTCATGCACCACTGTATCAAAAGCAGCACTGAAATTGAGCAGTATTATGATACCACATTTATTTTCATCCATCATTTGTAGCATATCATTTACAACAGAGCAGTTGGCTGTCTCCATAGAGTATAGTTTTCTGTAAGCAGATAGGTTGTCAGGCAAAGCTTCTAGTACTTCTAAGTGGCTGACTAGTTGTTAAAGAATTACATATTCAAGCTCTTTTGAGACAAAGGAGAGATTTGAAATAGGTCTATATGAGCTTAGTTCCCCTCTCTTGGGGAACAGCACTATGGGTCCCTTTGCAATATGGCTTCAACCTCTACAGGTAATAACCTCTTCCCTTGTGTAACCTCCTGGCTAGTAGAGTGGTAATGTGTTTGCCTTGTGTTCGCAAGGCAGCAGATCGATCCCCACCCGGGACCGTTGGTTTAAGTTGTTTACTGGGGAGGCCACTGTTGTGGTAAGGCACCACAGTTGGGGGTTGGGCTTGCCCAGCTGACATTCTGGTGAGCATCTATTCTGATGGAACTAGAACTGAAATCAGGCACCTTTAACCTTGCATAGTTTATTATAGTTTTATACTTGTACATGTCCCCAGTGCTTACCTTTTTCATTGGTTGTTTATCCCTCTCATGGATTCTGTGATGCGTGGAACAGTCTGAGATGGTGGAGTAATTATTGGACTTGGTTGGTGATAGGAATTTGGCAGACCTGTGTGTGCTGATGTTGATGCTGTCCTTGTTAGCAGAGCACCAGTATTTGCAATGCTTGCTTACCAGAATGCATGAAGTTTTGCACGAGGTTGGGCTGAAGATAGAAGACTGACAAAGAGGATGAGAGTGGAGTGTGCAATGGAAGATGAAAAGTCATTGAAGGGAGCAGGGATTAATGAGGTAGAATCATTTAAGTATTTAGGAACTATGATCTCCAATACAGTGTCTTTAGAATTAGTTTAGTGAAAGATTGTAAAAAGCAAATCAGACATTAGCCGGTTTGAGTAAAATTTGGAAATCAAATCTCTTAAAATTACATATGGTAATCAGACTATGTGATTAGTGAGATCAGTGGTGCTCTGTGAACGTATGGTATGACAATGAAACAATATCCAATAGATTTAGTAAATTTGAGAACAAAGCCCTCAGAAGGATATTGAGTTAAATCGCAGGACAGGATTACAAATGACTGAGATTTCTCGAGAGCCAAATGTGGACGAGATCATAATGAGGGCTAAATGTAGGTGGTTTGGGCATGCTCTCAGCCCTCCCCAAGAGAAATTAGTTCACCTAACTTTCAGCTGGCTCCACAAGGCACTGGAAGAGTTGGAAGACCCAGGCTTACATGGCTGAGGACTATGAAGCCCGAAGAGGTAGATGATGAATGAGATGTATATAATTAAAAGCTCAAGATAGAGGCGACTGGCAAAATTTAACCTGGGCCCTTTGCGTCAATAGGTGTAGGAGGAGATGTTGAATACAAACCTGGAGTTTAGATAAATTGACCCGCCGTCACCTTTCCCCTAATAATTCCTGCTTGCAATAGAAAAAGTGACTAGATCACCAATCTGTGAGTATACTGTATAATTATATAGAGGTGGCTGGGTACTCTAGCCACCCCTTACCCAGCATCTGGGTAGGGTTGCCACCTTGCACCATGATTTTAATTTGCTGCGTAGCTTTGCCGAAATAATACATCCACATATAAATAAGCTCAGGTTTGTATTAGTTAGGAAAAATACAAAATAATTACTAATTTGTCATTTTTATGGCCTGACCAGCAGCTTCTGTTAAATCTAACTCCTATGTAAAGAAAGAGGGCTTGTATTTGTTGGAACAAATAATTTTTACTGCAGAATATGTAAATGAATTACATTTTATGGTTCTAATTTTTATTACCAAAGCAAAGTTCTAATGAATACCTGGTTTTAATCTCAATCATTAATATTGATGACCCGATGACATTAATTCTAATTAAAGCACTATGGTGTGAAGTGAGCAAAGGATGTGTTCTTGGGTATTAGATTATTTCTAAAATAGAAATTGTTGCTCTAGTATTTTTTGTAAAAGTTGTTGGCGAGGTTGTATAGTTTTTTTCATAGTAAGAAATGCCTTTAAGTTTTATTTCTTTAAGCAGCATAAGCTTTTGGTAAGTTGTTGGTCTGTTGCACAATATTATTATTATTATTATTATTACTTACTAAGCTACAACCCTAGTTGGAAAAGCAGTATGCTATAAGCCCAGGGGCTCCAACAGGGAAAATAGCTCAGTGCGGAAAGGAAAAAAGGAAAATAAAATATTCTAAGAAGAGTAACAACAATAAATATCTCCTATATAAACTATAAAAACTTTAACAAAACAAGAGGAAGAGAAATAAGATAGGAGAGTGTGCTCGAGTGTACCCTCAAGCAAGAGAACTCTAACCCAAGACAGTGAAAGGCCATGGTACAGAGGCTATGGCACTACCCAAGACTAGAGAACAGTGGTTTGATTTTGGAGTGTCCTTCTCCTAGAAGAGCTGCTTACCATAGCTAAAGAGTCTCTTCTACCCTTACCAAGAGGAAAGTGGCACTGAACAATTACAGTGCAGTAACCCCATGGGTGATGAAGAATTGTTTGGTAATCTGTGTTGTCAGGTGTATGAGGATAGAGGAGAATATGTAAAGAATATGCCAGACTATTCAGTGTGTATGTAGACAAAGGGAAAATGAACCGTAACCAGAGAGGAGGATCCAATGTAGTACTGTCTGGCCAGTCAAAAGACCCCATAACTCTCTAGCGGTAGTATCTCAACGGGTGGCTGGTGCCCTGGCCAACCTACTACCTAGACCAAACCTGTACACATCAGTACTCAAGCTTAGAACTAGAGACGGCCGGGTAATGGCTGCATATCTTGGTATATGTATGGATCTGCAAACTTCTCAAAAGCAGAGTTATGTACTTAATGAATACTAGCCATGAGTACTGTAGTTTGATTCAGAGACCCACAGTTTGATGTAACCTTCTCTTCTCCCTCCTACCCGCCACTCACACCACGTCGCCACTCTCCTGGGTAGTTCGTTAGCCCTATGATATTTGCCATGTTTAATTCCTATGGTTTAACTGTTATTGTAGTTACAGTTCCTTTAAGGTTTAGATATGCTTAGACATGTAAGGTTTGATGCCTTTTGCGATTCGACACTCGGTTGATTCCTTGTCGTCTTAGTTATTTAGCCTTTCGCTCCCTATGTCATTTGGCTAGTTGGTAATTGGACGTTTCTTACATCATATTATATTATTGTCGTACATGGTGATTGTATTCTCCGCATTATGTTATTACTTTATTGGGCTTGGAAGGCATTCTCTGGTACTTTTTCACCGCCCGTCACAGATCGACCCAGAAAAGGGATTTTGATGAAGGAAAAATCTATTTCTGGGGAGAGACCTGTGACGCCCGGTGAAACCCTTCCCGGTTATTTTTGTACGGACCCACCCTTTCCTTGCCAAGCCATATGTTCTTTCAGAAGGATGACCTGGAAAGCGCGAGTAGTAGGTGTCGGTGGAGTAGTCCAACTGTATTCTCTAGGGCCTGTCACGGCCCTCCCCTTTGATGAAGGGATTATCTAAATGGAAGACAGCCTGTGAATAGTGGTTTACACACGCCCTTGTTAAATACACGACACCAACAAGGTGTTCGCGCGAGGGTTGTAACCTCTGCATTCCATGCTTTTATCTTTCTCTAGTATATTTGGAAGATTTATATTAGGAAAGGTACAAAGAAGGACCTTTCTCACCGGCCGTCACAGGCCGCCCCAGAAATTAGGTTTAATCAAATTTTTTAATGGCTTAATTCCTCATGGAATACATATTCTTAGTTTTCTAGTGGAATTTTAGGTTAAATTCCATTAATATATTCTAAGTTTACGTGTAGAGTTTTAAAATTTCAATTGCATTAAAAACTAAGAGCAAGTGATTCCTTTTTTTTATGTACATTATTAATTTAATTACAGTAGTTTAGTTTCTTGCTTAGTTCTGCATTAAACTTTTAAGCTCTATAACCAGTTTTTACATTATTTAAATTTGTAATTTTAAGGGCAAGTTTGACAAAGTATCCTAATCCTCTTCTAATATTTAGTTTTAAATGCTTTTTTTTTTTTGTAAACTATAATATTAGCTAAAATTTGCTAATTGTACCATTTTATGTATTTGGTAGTTGTGCACTAAAATATTTTCTGCACCACAAACTGTTATTGAAAAGCAAAACCAAAGTTTAAATAGTTTGGTTAACCTTATCATCTTACAGGTGTTTGTCTACCGGAATTAAGAATATCACTCAACAGATTCACACAGTTATGTGAAAGAAAGGGACTTGTCTGAAGAATGAACTAGACTTTATTGCCCTGTAGTACCCAATCACGTGGACGTTGTAAAGGTAAATTAGTTTTCATTGATGTTAACCAGATATGTAGATAAAATTTTTTTATTGGAAGAAAATCTGTTGGAGTGTAATGTGCAGGTTAATTGCACCTATGTCTTGTTCTTCATTTTTTCCAATTTTGGGATATCATAAGATTAATCTGAAGAGTATTAAACTACTGGTGTGTTAAATTTTCTTAGGTGCTTAGTGCACTTCAGATAATTAGCATCTTTATAAGCTTTATATGATTGTATAGAATGTTCCTGTTTAGAAATTTATATTATTTGGGTGTTGTTGGGAAGAAAAGGCAATGTAGCATTTATTGCAAGTTGTACCCTTGTTCTAAAACCTAAATGCTAGAAGGCCTGGAACCCCAACAGGGAAAGTTGGTTCAAAGTAACCCATAGTTTGTAGAAGTCGATGGTAATCGTAAGGAATATGAGCGTCGAGGTACTTCTAGCAATGCTGCTGATCCAGCCGCTTTCATAAGTTTGAATTTATAAGGAAAGTAGTCCAGCTTATAGAATATGGGGTATTTTCAATATATTAATTACCTACCTCAGTTTGGGAGCCCATAATTAGGTTCATTGTGTTTGTTGCTGCTGCAGTATAACATACTTGGTATTTTTGTCATGATTACAAGTAACAATATAGCTTGTATTGAAAACCTATTTTACCATGTTTTATCAGCATTATTTATTTTTGTTACATAAATACAACTGAAAGCACCCAATAGAAATATGGATAGGCTACTTAGGTTTGATACAACTAAGCTTTTAGAAGAGCAGCACAGAGAAATATTTACAATTGAATGTAGGAATCAATTCGCAGTCTTAGAAACTGAGACGAAGAGCAGACAATTAATGAATAGTGTTGTTTTAAGAACATTTGTCAGTTGGTAGTGAAGCCATGGGACACGCAGTTACAAGGAGAAAACCACATATATCAAATGATACTTGAGATAGCTTAAAAAGGAGATGCAGAAATTGGTGGTTGAAAGTTTTCGAGGAATTAAGGAAAATTACAAAGTAGAGCATGCTGAGTTTCCAGTATTGACAGTGAAGTCAAAAGAAAAGCCAGGAATGACTGGAGAGAATATTTATTGCAAAGCAGATGAGGCTGACAAAGCTATGAATTCAGGAAGTGGCTATGATGTATGAATTGCTCATAGAATTATTAATGAAATCTCGACTGGGCCAAAGAAGAGGCATATACCCATTAAAAAGAGATGGTTTTGTTATAGCAACAGAAGATGAATAAAGACAACGTTGGATGGAACACTTAAGTGAGGTTATGAATAGGAGATATGAAGGGAATAATTTGATTGATATACCTGAAACTTATGAAGACCTTGATGTGTCCATGAATGAGTGTGTATGAAGTCAAAGCTATCCTAAAAAACAAACTGGAGATGGAAAGCCCTGATATACGATGGAATAACTGCAGAGATAATACTGCCCGAAAATGAAGCTACTCCCAGACTACTTACAAGGTTTTGTGGAATGTGACATGAAGAGGCAAAGCCTGATGAATGGGAGTTAGGAGTGTTGATGAAAATAGCAAAAAAGAACTGACTGATTGCAATAATTAGAGGCATAACACTTTTGTCAGTTATGAAAATATATAGTATGCTTATTCTAGAGACTGGCGAGAAAGATTGATGAAAAGCCGAGAGATGAACAAGCAGGATTTAGTAAAAGTAAAAGTGGCACTGACCAAATTTTCTTTGAGACATGTTGCACATCAATGAGTAGAATATAGAAATCTCATTTTAATGGCATTTGTGGACTATGAAAAAGCCTTTGATAGTGTGCACCAGCCAATTTTGTAGTGTGTCCTGCTTTAATTTGGAATTCCCCTTAAATATGTAAATTTGACTAAGTCTGTTCATGGGCATAGCAAGTGCAAAGTTAATATTAATGGAGTCTTATCAAATGAATTTCCAGTGACTGGTGGAGTACTCCAAGGGAATGTGTTGTCACCTATGCTGTTTTATCTTCCTCATGGATTTTGTAATGCGTAGAATAGTCAGAGATGATGGAGAAGGATTAGACTGGATTGGTGATAGGAATTTAGTAGACGTAGAGTATGCTGATGCTGTCCTTGTTAGTAGAACACCACAGGGTTTGCAATGCTTGTTTACTATAATGCATGAAATATCACATGAGGTTGGGCTGAAGATAAAAGGGATTTTGACGAAGGAAAAATCTATTTCTGGGGAGAGACCTGTGGCGCCCGGCGAAAAGTCCTTCTTGTATACCTTTTCTGATAAAAACCTTCCAATTATACCAGAGAAAGATAAAAGCATGGAATGCTGAGGTTACAACCCTCGCGCGAGCACCTTTTGGGTGTCGTGTATAAAGCAAAGGCGCGTGAAATCCACTATTCACAGGTTGTCTTCCATTTAGTTAATTCCTTCGCCAAAGGGATGGGCCGATACAGAGGCCCTAGACACATCCCCATCGCCGCACCACCCACGCCACGACGCGAGAGCCATCTGAACAACATCCTTCTGTATTGACCATGATGGCTTGGAAAGGAAAGGGTGGGATCGTGTAAAATAAGGGGAAGGGTTTCGCCGGGCGCCACAGGTCTCTCCCCAGAAATAGATTTTTCCTTCGTCAAAATCCCTTTTCTGGGTCGAACCTGTGGCGCCGGGCGAAAATGTACCAGAGAATGCCTTCCAAGCCCAACAATAACTACTAATTTAATAAGGGGAGAGAAACAACACCATGTAAAGAAATTCATATATAATTCAGGTAAGTAGGCATAAAATATAAACTAGCCACAGGGCATAGTGAGAGTAAGGATAAACAAACATGATAACAAGGAAACCTCTGAGTATCAGAGGAAAACATGCAACAAAACTGACATGGCTAAGAATATCCCAACTTAATAACAAGGGAAAACAATAATAGTTACAATCATATTAACCTAATATGTAATACACTTAGGGCTAACGAACCACCAAGGAAGCGGCGTCGTGGTGCGAGTGGCGGGTAGGAGGGAGAAGAGAAGAGATGGATGAAAGGAAGAACAAAAGATCAATGGGGAGAGATAAGGCTCCCAGCTGCAACCGTTGGATATTTAAGAGCCTGTAAGTTCTTTAGATAGTGGCGTTTGAAGACCATAGGAGATTTCCAACCCGTGTACTTATCAAAGTCCATATTCTGGAAATAGTTGATGGAGGTAGCTATCGATCGGATATCATGAGCATGGGGAAATGATCCCGGATTGGCTTGTTTAATGAAGTATAGGATCTGTTGCCTAATGCCACGTATGGAAATGGTACCTCCTTGTTCTCTGATAAACAGGGGGCCAGACGATCGGGTAGCAGTCCTGGCTAAAAAGGCCCTGAGAGTGGTGACCGGACATAGAGAAGTATCTTGGAGAAGAGGAATAATCTTCCAAGGGGACCACCTATTTTGGGGGTCCTCGTTCTTAGCTAGAAAGAAGTACCTCACCTGAAGGGAGGAAATCCATGTTCTCTGAGTTTCGTGAGAGAGCTGCTAGTTCTGAGATTCTGGAACCCGAGGCCAAAGCTGTTAGAAATAAAGTCTTCCTAAGAAGAGTGATATAAGAGCAGGATTCGTTGTCCGTGTCGGAGGCCAGTTTGAGGACATCATTTAGAGACCAAGAGACCTTTTGAGGACGGACCGAAGGTCGAAGCCTAGCACATGCTTTTGGAATAGATGAGAAATAAGACTCCGCCAGGTTAATGTTAAACCCAACCAGGAAGACTTTCCTCAGAGCTGACTTAATGGTGGTTATAGTGCTAGCTGCTAGGCCTTTGTCAAAAATGGACCTAAAGAAGGAGATGGCTAAATTAGGAGTCATAACCGAATGGTCTGAAGTCCTTAAGAAATCCGCTAGTTTCTTAACCGCCGAATCATATTGGCGAATCGTTGAGTCCCTTTTGTCTGATTCTATAAAGAGGACATTATCTGGGTCGATGTTTGCGTCCCTACGTGCCGCAAACTTCATGAAATCCACAAAGTTAGGGTTTTGGCTATCCTTGAGGAATCTGACACAGTCCGTGTTTGGACCACCTGGGTCAGTTTGGGGAATGGGATCCGGAAGGGACGGAGTTTCAACTCGAGGAGGAGAGGAAACCAACTGCTCTTTGGCCAGTGAGGTGCCACTAAAGCTACTACCCCGTTGAAGGAGCGGAGTTTGTGCAAGACTTTCACTAGAAGATTCACTGGAGGGAATAAGAAGATCTGCCAATGGTTCCAATCCAGGGTTAATGCGTCCATGGCATAAGCCTGAGGGTCCAGGTTCGGTGTCACATAACACGGGAGTTTGTGATTGAGTCGGGTCGCGAATAGATCTACCTGGAGACCTGGAACCAGCCTGAGTATCCACCGGAAGGAGTGCATGTCCAGGGACCACTCCGATTCCAGTGGGCTCGTCCTGGATAATGCATCTGCTATCACATTCTGGACTCCTGCTAGGTGAGTTGCTGACAGGAACCAGTCTTTGTCGGCTGCCAAGGTGAAGATAGTGACCAGGATCTGATTCAGGTTGGGTGATTTGGACCCCCCCCTGTTGAGGCAGTGTACTACGGCCGTGCTGTCTGAGACTACTCTGATGTGGGTCGACCTCGGAGGGGAGATTCTCTTCAGGGTCAAGAACACCGCCATGGCTTCGAGAACATTGATATGGAACTGTCTCATGGCGGGTGACCAAGAGCCCTGACACATCTGATGTTGGGAGTAACCCCCCCAACCACTCAGAGACGCGTCGGTATGAATTGTCACTTGTGGAGAGGGGAACTGTAGAGGAACCGACTTGGAGAGGTTCCTCCGATCGGACCATGGTTGTAGTCTCATTTTCAAGACAGAGGGGATCTTCGAGGTCTTGTCTCTTAAAGGTATTGTCGCCCTCTTTCTCCAAACTCGATTGATGTCTTTGAGTTTGGCTTTTAATAGGAGATCGGTCAGTGAGGCAAACTGGAGTAGGCCGAGGACCCGTTCTAAAGCTCTTCTGGACACCTGTTTGTGTTTGAGAAAGTTCCTGACCTTGGAAGCTATCTCCCTCACCTTCTTGGGAGGAAGGGAGAGCTTGTGCTTTGAGAGGTCCCAACGGATGCCTAACCATTCGAAGAGGCTTGATGGTTGTAGGCGGGACTTCCGGAGGTTGACTTGGAAGCCCAGTTTGGCGAGAAAATGGAGTACCTTCGACGTAGCTCTTTTGCATTCCTGGTGCGACTGGGCCCAAATGAGCCAATCGTCCAGATAGGCGACGATTTGTATCCCTTGGTGTCTGAGTTGCTCGAGCACCGTCTCCCCCAGTTTCGTGAATACCCTGGGGGCAATGCTGAGACCGAAGGGCATGACTTTGAATGCGAAGGCTCTCTTGCCGAGACGGAAGCCTCGATAAGGAGAGAAGTTTCGAGCTACTGGGACATGATAATAGGCGTCGGTAAGATCGATAGAGGTGGTGACGGCCCCACGGGGAAGTAAGGTCCGTACCTGAGAGATAGTCAGCATACGGAACTTGTCGCAAAGGATGTAAGAGTTGAGCTTCGACAAGTCCAGAACTACCCTCAACGCCGACGAGTCTTTCTTCGGGACTGTAAACAGGCGGCCTTGGAACTTCAGGGATCGAACCCGCTTGATTGCTCTCTTCTTGAGTAACTCCGCAGTGTACTCTTCCAGGATGGGAGTGGGTCTCTGGAAGAAGGTCACCGGTGGAGGAGGGGATCCCTGTGACCATTTCCAACCCAAGCCCCTTGATATTATGCTGTGAGCCCATGGACTGAAGGTCCAATGATCCCGGAAGTGATAAAGTCTCCCTCCTACCGGCATCACATCATTGGGAGGGAGTGAACTTAGGGCCCCTCCCTCCACGGGAACCCCTTGCTCTGGGCCCGCCGCGTTGGCGGAACTGTCCTCTACCTCTGGAACTCCCTCTTTGGTATCCACGAAAGGAACCGGAGGGTTCGTAGGCAGGGTTGTATGCAGGTGAGGGCATCCAAGAGGGGTTGGGCTGTGTACCAGGGGGAGCAGCGAGGTAGACTACCTGCTGAGGAGGAGCCTGTTGTCGAGAAGTCGAGGCCGCGGAAGGCTGTGGGGACGAGGTACCCCGGGCCGCTTTGTAAGGACTAAACCTCAGCTTCTTCTTGAAGAATGTGTGTCTCTGGGGTTCGAACCTCTTTTTGGCTGAGAGACCCCACCTTACCTGCAAATTCTGGTTTGCCCTCGCTGCGTCCTGAAGAACCTTATCCACCTCGGTCTGAGGGAAGAGGGTCTTACCCCAGCAGGAGGAAGCTATCAGTCTGTTCGGCTCATGCCTGATGGTGGCCTCCGACAGAACGAACTTCCTGCAACTAACCCGTGCTGACCAGAAGTCATGGAGATCTATTTGGTAGGATAGCAGCTGGTTCTTTGTGGCGACTCTGAACAGCGTTTCCTCTGGGTAAAGAGATGCAAGGGACTCCATGGAGGTGATGGATTGGAGGGACCTAGCAAGTCTAGTACGGGTCTCGAACTCAGTTTTGAGAAGACTCTCTATTAATCTGGGAAGCTTCTCAGAGAAAAGAGTAGAGGCACAGTCCGGGTCTAGTTTCCCCACCGTGAAGGTAGAGGCCGCAGCATCCCAGGCTGCCGAGGAACCCGGAATAAGCAAAGAGGTGGGGTCCGTCTCCTTGAGAGCCGGCATGGAAGAGCCTTCTTTGATGGCCTGTATAGTCAGCTCTGTGACTTTGTCTATGAGCGGCAAAGAGATGGAGGCCGCTGTCGTAAAAATAGTGTAGGAACCCTTGTGAGGGGTGAGCTTGGAGTTAATACACCCCCACTCTGATAGTGTTCTGGCCCAGATAGCCTGGGCCTGCTCTTTTGGAAATATGACCGTTTCCTTCGGTACCTTGTCCATACGGACCAATGCATGTTCCTTTAACCGTACAAAACCATTGAACGGGAATGCTAGGTCCGGGGGATAGAACTCCAGGTCCTCTAGAGGGCGGGTGCCCATGCCCTCCAGAGTTAGGGAGCCATCTACGAATGGAGCATGCAAAGCAAACCGCCAAGGATTGTTTTTATCGAAGGGCGGCAGCTTCGATGCGTCTGGGGCAGAAGGGGGAGGGAACTGAGTTCCGGCGCGGATCAGAGTAGCCATCATATCCTTAATCTCTGTTATTGCACCAGAGTGATGTTGAACTTGATCCCTGACCAATCCTTTGATCAGTTGGATGGGGAGGAGATCAGCCCAGGGTACCTGAAAGTCACCCGTTGGTTTTTTCTTGGATTTGGTAGACTTAGACTTCTTAGGAGTAGTGGTTTTACGAGGAGCAATATGAATATCAGGAGCTGTCGAGGGTCCGGGGACCGGTGACGTTGATACTGGCAAAGCTGAAGTCTTATAAGTTCGAAGTGGCTTCACCTTGGGGCGTACGGAGGCAGAGGGATCCCGAGGAGAAGCCTTAGAGTTATCAAAACCTAGAAAGGAAGAGGTAGAAGAGGGAGTAGGAGAGAAAAGGGTTTCCACCAACTCGGCACCACTTACCTGCTCGTCCCTGGGTTCTACGTCTATATCCAGACCAGCCATGTCCATCGGTACGAGGGTTTCGTCCTCCACGGAAATGGTAGCCCTGACTTCTTCAATTAAAGGGGCAGCAAGGTCAGGAGAGACTGCAGCAGTAGTCGAGCCTGGGAAGAGACGGGAGGCCATATCCCCATCGAGGAGATAGGGAGCGCCAGACGGGGCATTCCTGCCAAAGCCCGACACCCACGGCCGAAGAGTAGCCCTTGCTGACCGAAGAGAGACATCATCGGCCTGTAAGATTTGCAGTGATTAGTGATGGAGGAGGGGGTTTGCCCTCCTAAATATACTGTGTATATCATATTCATGTCTATATTAGTGTCTGCCAACGAGAAATAAGGAACAAAGGGAAAACCCACTTACATCATCATTCAGCAGAACTGACGACAACTCGTAACAGAACGAGCACAAATCCGGGAACCACACTGGGTATTGGGCCTGTCCCGGTTCCTGGATAAAGGGAATGGAGCAGTGAGCATGAGACCGGCAGAGGTCATGCCCAACGGGGTCGCTGAACGAGGCAGAGCATCCTTCAGCAGTACAACGGGCCTTCTGTAAAAGAAAGGAGACATGAGTCTGGTGATGCTTGAAACTCTGATAAGGGATAAAAACCTATTATTTTAGAGTTCTGGCACTCACTGAATTACCTAAGCACCCATATTGCATTGACCAAACAACTAACTATTAACTTTAAGTTGATACTGCCCCATACCATTGTTGGCACTTTAAAATTCAATTGTCTGTATATTTGTAATGCACCCAATGTCTGTTAATGACATAAGGATAATAAGCTTAAAGTAATCCGCCGACCTCCAAGGGTCGGGGAAGCAGTGACATGCCCTTAAAATAAATACAAACACCAGCCTTAGCTAAAGGCAAGGCAAATATAAGTGTGAAGTGTATGGGCGACCTCCGGTGAAGCCGGAGCTCCGGTGAAGCCGGAGCTCCGGTGAGGCCGGATCGTAATGAAATGTCCTGAATAAAGGAGCCTTAGCTAATTAGCTAAGGCAACTTTAAGTGTTAAGTGTTTGGGCGACCTCCGGTGACGCCGGAGGATAATGAGATGCCCTGAATAATTCAATTGTGGCTAATAATTCAATTGTGAAAGATAAAAAGCTAAGTCGTAGCTAAAGACTAAAGCTTAGATTATAGTAAAGCGTATTTACGATCTCCGGTGAGGCCGGAGGGAGAAGAAAGGTCCTGAATAATTATTGTGAATAACAACACAGTTGTAATAACAAAGGCTATTGTGGATATGGCCGTGGCCTGAGACCGAAGTAAGGGCCACCGGAGGGTCTTATCTAAACAATATGAAGCCCGTCCCATGTAGTAAACAATATAAATATAACAATAGAACGAAAGTTATTGAGAATCCCTCGTGGCGGAGTATAACTCAAGGCGGAGTGGATAACGTTCATAACTACTCCCGAGCCGTAACGGGGAGAGGACGAAACACGGACCAAAATAACGCTAACAATTGAAAAGACACGAAAAATAAATAACTCGTAAGTTATCATCCACCCAGAGGGGGAGAGGTGAGGGAGGGAGAACCCGCTGAACGCACAAAACGGAAAACGGGAAATCCACTCCCCCACCGGAGCTAAGAAAGAAAACGAGAGAAAGGGGTAACTCGTGACTGCGAACAGAAAACGGGGACCCCAATCTCCCGCTCTCTTGGACACAAAAACAGGACTAAAAATCACAAAACACTATTATAAACGTATAAAATAAAAATGTACATCCATATAATACTACGATCGAAGAATAGCATCCGTTAAAACTTAAAATAAATAGCACTGTTCCTTTAACCGAGTCGAGTGACGAACGCCTCGGGCGGTTACTAAACAAAAACAAAGCTAAATCGCTATCTCGATCGTAGGCTGGACTTACTTGCAAAAAGTACCATGAGCATAAATACACAAAAAAAAAAAAAAAATAAAAATAAAAATAATAACGGTTCTAAAGGCATAAGGCCAGGGACTTAACCAAGAACCTAAGTGACAGAGTACTAAACGGGCAGATAAAGATGAATTCCCAAACAAGTGAACAAACAATGGCCGCCATGACAGGCCAGACGGGAATAATAAAACAGACTATACTGGATATAAAACACAAGCCCGGTACAATAAAATACTGTCAAAACAAACTATGGTACTTAACATTGGAATGTGTGAAGATGGAGCTTCGGACATGACAAAATAAATCCACGATAGATAAAAAAGACCGAGAGCACAACGAAAACATTCAACACCTTGAATTCCAAAAAGAAGGATGATGTTCAGATGGCGCTCGCGTCGTGGCGTTGGTGGTGCGGCGATGGGGATGTGTCTAGGGCCTCTGTATCGGCCCATCCCTTTGGCGAAGGAATTAACTAAATGGAAGACAACCTGTGAATAGTGGATTTCACGCGCCTTTGCTTTATACACGACACCCAAAAGGTGCTCGCGCGAGGGTTGTAACCTCAGCATTCCATGCTTTTATCTTTCTCTGGTATAATTGGAAGGTTTTTATCAGAAAAGGTATACAAGAAGGACTTTTCGCCCGGCGCCACAGGTTCGACCCAGAAATAAAGACATAGAGATAACGGAATATGCAATGGAGGATGAAATAGCATTGGAAGGAGAAAGGAGTAATGAGGTAGAATTATTCAAGTATTTAGGAACTATGCTCTACAATATTGAGTCTTTAGAATTATTTTAGCGAAAGATTGAAAAAAAAGCAAATCAGACAATGGCTAGGTTAAGTAAAATTTGGAAATCAAATCGCCTGAAATTACATGTAAAAATCAGACTATATATCAGTTTAGTGAGAGCAGTGTTACTGTATGGACATGAATCATGGTATGACAATGAAACAATTGCCAATAGATTTAGTAGATTTGAGAACTAACCCCTCCGAAGGATATTGGGAGTTAATGGTAGTACAGGATTAGAAATGAAACTATGAGATTGCTAGAGTGCCATATGTGGATGAGATAATGATGGGTAGACAGAGATGGTTTGGGGAAGCTCTAAGCACTCCCCAAGAAAGATTAGTTCACCAAAGTTTCAGCTGAGCTCCATAAGGCACTAGAAGAGTTGGAGGACCCGGGCCTACATGGCTGAGGACTGTGAAGTGCAAAGTAGATGATGAATGGAGAAGTAATGAATTAAAATCTCAAGATATAGATTGGTGAAATCTAACAGAGGCCTTTTGCGTCAATAGCCATAGGAGGAGGAGGAGATGATGATGATGATGAATATTGTTGGTTATAATTGTATTTTTGAATGGCTGGTAGTTTGGGAAAATACTTTATAAGCAATATTTCTTATGTCACTCGGCCCAGGGTTTTGGAGCTTTAGTCACTTTCTTTGGTAGAGAAAATCACTAGCGTTGGTCTACCGATGGCACCTTCTACTTTGACACACCTAGGGAAGCTGAGAGACTGAAACTCAAATAATATCCAGAAATAACTTGACTACTTATTCCTGATATCTGTTGACACTGCATTGTCCCAATCATAATGGTTAAATTTTCATTCAATCGCCTCTGTCATGGAAATTAGCTGTCTCATCATCAATTTAGCTCTTAAAGTTACCAGACAAACTAGTCCCAAAGGATTATACTGAGTTGCGATTTGACTTAACAACATTCTTCAACTTAGATACTGGGTCACATTAACTATGAAATAGTCTGGTGCTAAATTAGGTTCAGTATGCTTTGGAGAAAAATTGATTTTAACTTCGTATACCAACCAGTCCCATTGAGAATCCCACACAATTCCTGAAACCTTTTTGTTTTCCCTTTTTGTCACTTTAACTTAGTAATTTTCAAGATTTTCATTGCTAGACAATCCAATGCTTTATTTTAAAACCTCAACGACCTCTAACTTTCAATTTGTTTCATTAGTTTGTTTGCAGTCTATGCTATCACAGCTTCCCAATATGTCATCTGTTGCTACTGGGTAGTCATCCTTACTCATTTCTGCAGTTAATTTCAAAGCAAGCATAGCAGTAGTTCCAGTGGGCTGGTCTCCAAAGGGAACACAAGTCAACACACAATGATCTGTCTTGACATCAACCTTGAAATCACGATAAAGAAACCTATGACGATGTGGGTCAAATAGGGACAGAGATGGTGTTATACATTTTGGCTAAATCGCAAAAATGCTACTTCATTTTCTCGGAACCTTGGTAAAACCCCCAAAAGCGAGTTTAGCATGTCGGGACCCTTCGCCCACATTTCATTCAAAGAAAAATTCATAAACCTTGCCGAAGAATTGAACATTATCCGAAGGAGAGTAGAGCTAGTTAGGCTTAAGATCTTCAGTATGGGTTATGTAGAATATAGGTCACTTACAACTATACTGTATACTTCATCTTTGGATAGCCTCCTGGCTACCCCCTGTGCAATCATGTCTTGAATTTGATTCTGATAGGACCTACACTAAAGTAGTCCTAACTTGGTCACTCTTTTTCCGTGGCAGTTAGCCTAGCTGTTGCAAGAGACACATCATTAGTTAATAGATTAGGATTTCTAATCCAGGGTTAAGAGACGCTCCATCTATTCTCGGCTGAATTAAATGATGAACGGTCTGATATTGGAGCCAATTCTTTCTTCTTTAAGGGTACAATTGCTTTGACCAGGAGTACAATTACTGCATTTACAACCAGAACACTTAGGGTGACAGGAAGTGCCCAGGCTCTCAATGTTGAAGTAATTATCCTACACGTCTTTAATGGTTTTCTTGGAAGCTGAAGTGATCTCATTGATGTCTGTAATATCTGTGATTAATTCTTACACCGACATTAGATTGATAATAGTGTGAAGTTAATTGTGGACGAAATCCTCTAACAACATAGCCAAATTGGTTCAACACGAGTTAGAGGTTACCATTTGTCTCAATTACGTAGGCATAAGGCCACTAATCAATTCCTGTTAATAAATGTATTCCAAATGGTTTCGAGATGGGATAACCATTTAAACTAGAACAAACCACTAACAACACTCGTGTCAACTTTCTCAACAGTAGTAGTTATTTCATCTGTGTCCACCACAGGAACTTTATCCTCTTTTGAGGATACTGTCTGTTTTATTTCCAACTTGGTTATGGTTATATGAATGTCTTCTGTTAAGTCCTAATTCTTTGGCCTTTTGAAGAGTGATTAGCAAAACATTTCTACTGCTGTCCCATAGTATATTAATCTTTTTGTCAATACCTTAAAGCCTCTCATCATTAATAAATGACCATCTGTAGACACCAAATTGCTAGTTAAATCAGTGATAGTAGGTGTATATAGAAGTGAGTGTAACCTTTTATAGTGTTCCCTACCACTTTTTACCATTCACCATTACATCACAGAAACTGGCACCTGACAAATTGCAAAGCTTAGAAAAATGGCCCAAGTTAACACTTACAACATGCTTTGTTTCTGTTGAGTTGAGCAAACTTATCATAAATAACCCTCTACCCCATGATACGTCTCCATGATACGTCTCCATGATACTAACACCATTTAAGACAACACTTGGGCAGCTAACCTTGACGTTGTAGCTACACATTCTTTATCATTACACTCTGTTGCCCCTGAATGAATTTTTCATTGAGGGTATCTTGCATTTTCACTTGTATTGTTGCGTGTAACTTATTTTGTACTACTTTTAATGAAGCTGTGTACCGCAAATCACTTTCAAGATACTTGCACACTTTCCTTTCTTTTAACAAAAATTGAAGTAAATTTTCAAAAAGAGATTTAGTTTATTACCTTTTACGCCCTTACTACCCAATTGTGTTTCAAAGTGGGAGGAATAAGATGCTCCGCCAATGTCTTAATAGAGGTGGTTTTAATATCAGGTTCTAAACTTATTTGTCCCATATCCAGCCATGCATGTTCAACCACCTTTATTATGTGAATTAACTTCTTTTAGTCTCTGTCGTGCAGTGGCTTAAGGCTTTTAATTTCACTTGCAATAGCCTCGGTTAGCTTACAAGGATTACCGTACTTATCATGAAGGCGTTGGAACATCTCATCAAGGCGTTGGAACATCTCATCAAGGCGTTGGAACATCTCATCAAATTCTTCTACCCCTTCCACGCAAGCCAGTGCTTCTCCACTCAAACATTTTTTTAAATGCATAGGTATCTTGCTCATAAACAGGGACAATCAACCTCATATAATCCCTCTTAAGTGCCATAATTTCTCATATCGCTAGAAAATTCAGGCGGGTCGAGACTTTTTACTTTGATAAGTTTCCATCTTGCTTTGACTTTCGGCTCATCTTTTTATAATCAAGAACCCGAGTTCAGATTTGGTTCTTTTGCTCTCTAAAATATGTATGCTTCATAACACCAATTATGGACTTAACCAACACACCCCCTTGGTGCAAGATCTGCCCATCTTGGTAAAAAGACAATTTTATTGAACACCAGTCAAAATCCTATAATTTGTGTAAATTTGTGTTGACTCGTAATCACTTTGACAATGAGTTCAATCATACTGAAAAATATTCATAGACAATATAAACAATCGTACATGTTAGGTTACACTAAACCAACTAATACCCACCTCATATTGGGGAAAATGATAGTGACCATCGCCACCACAAACCTCAACCAGTATGTCTGAAGTTAGCCACCGTTCTGGCCACCTTCATCAGTAGTCTCTTACGTGCTTGTGCAAACAAATTAATTTTAACATGCACCAACTACATTAACCAAACATAGACAATCGTTAATACCTATCATTATAAAATTATAATGATACAGTATTGATACTGTAGCGTCTGGTCTTGAGAGGGTAGCCTCTCAACCAGGCACTCTAACCACTTTTCAGCTCCCTACATCCTGCTCTGGGCCTCCCCATTCCACACTGTGCAGAAAGACACTCGCTGAACCAGCCCTAACGGGTTCTGGGTACGAGTCTGCTAAAAAAGCAGAGCAGATATGGAGTAAAGTTTTACTCCCATATTATTTCAGTCAGGTGTTAAGGGTAGTAATGACTGACATAATTCCAATAGGGCTAGAAAGGGACAAGCAAGGTCATGGCTGATTGCACCTTCTAGTCTTCTTGTGTGGATCAAATCATCCTTGGGATCTACTGCAGGGTACAATAGTTCATCAGGGAGGGTTGTGAGGGGGAGGGCAGTTTACAGCTACTTGATGGAAGTTCAGGGAACATTCTAACTTCATTCCTCTGTGGATCAGGAATGTGGTAGGGATGTGTTCAAAAGAACACCCTGTTGTATTCTGTGTTTAAGAAGGTTGAAGCCCAGGTCCTCTTATGTACCAGATGGGTCACCAGTCATGCCTCTTGCATTTTCTTGTTCTTTGACCTAAGAAGGTGCAGTCAGAGCAATCTGCCTTCATGAGGGCAGGTAGGAAGTTCACTCTTGAGGTTGGGGACAACATCCAAAGGTTGGCAGAGGGAAAAGATTCTTAGTTCCTTCTGAAAGATGATAGCCTTCATCCGAGAGGCTCTTGTAGAGTTGTAGATGATTGCAATGCTGCAACCTTAAGAGTTCCAGTAGGTGTCTTGAGAATTCTAGAGGAGACACAACAAGGAAAGAAATAAGATTCCATGCTGGTCGAAAAATTCCTCAAACATGGGGTTCAGTCACAAAGAAGTTGAAGTATGCAAAAAGTAACAAGCATTCCTTTTATGTTTCAGACTTTAGCCAAAAGCCAAAGACTTGCTTGGCTATAGGAGTGGATCCACCAGCTCAGGCACCAGTACCTCCCAACTCTTTGTGGAAGGAGATGACTAACCTCCAGAATCATCACCAATTGAGTTGAGTGTTATCTTTGGATGACTGCACCAAGCTCAAACAGTCTAAAGAGAACAGTTCAGGAAAACCTGAACATGATGGAATGGCTTTAGAGTTCCCTGATTGGTTTTCTCTCAATTAGGAACTTTTGGAACTATACAAATCTTTTTGCAATAAGTTGGCCAATTCTATAAACCCCTGCAAGTCGACCATGATTGGCAAGGAAGGACGTTTTGTCTAGCGTCCTTCTGACATTAAAATTGTCAAGGGCTTCACTTCTTTTTGCATAGCAGCTGTGCAAAGATCTGTCTCACTTCATCCCTTGAAAAGGCTCGCTTCAAAGCCGAATACGAGGGAAGACTAGTCTGTCATTTCTTTTAGACTGTGGCCTAAGCACAACAGCTTACCCAGCCCAAACAAATGCCCGGCAGTCCTTGATCATAGATGAGGATGGACAGGCTTGCCACAGCTTTCTACAAATATGAAACGTAGGTTGTTGCCAAGGACCAGGAATCTTGTCCTCTTGTCCTTTTATGACTAACAACAACCTCGGCTGTCTACCAGCTCAATGTTGGGAAGTAGGGAACAGATAGGATCTAAGACTGTATTTTTTTTTGGTCCATAGGAATTACAGCTGTTGTGTGGGAGGGTTGGGGCTGCATACCACAACACTTTTTTTGTCAAGGTTATAAGGTGTGGGTACAGGATTTCCTTCAGCCAACCTCCACCCCTATTGAGCAGTCCTGTAGCAGCATTTGACCCTTACCAATAATCAGTGGAGGAAGAGCTCTTCAATTGTAATTTGCCAGTGCTTGGCTTAATGCCTAAATCCTAAATTCAATTCTATTCAATTGTAATTTGGAAAACTGGGAAGAAAGGGAAAGATAGAATTCTTTGCCCAAGTCCTTTGGTGGGTGTCAATAGCCTTATGTTTGTCATCAAAAAGCATCCTCCTTTTGGAGAACCTCTCGTCTAAACCCTTTTGTAACCTTTATTTCTAAATGGAGACTTATAGGTTGGTCCTTTTGGCAATACAATGATTTAGCTGGTTCTTGCTCACCCTGAAAGACTCATACCCCAAAGTTCCCATCTATCCTTGGTCTTGACACACAGGTTTTGCTGGGGACAGGTGGTGTGGCACTTCAAAGCTCCACTTCGGTCTGATGACTGCACCACAGTTCTTCAGTTATCTGATGGCACCAGTGGGATCAGCCCTCCGCTAGAGGGGTAAGGATGATGATAATACTTGGATGAATGGCATTTCCTGTTGAGCTTGGAACAGGAAGCCATACGCACGAGGGACGTAGTCCTGAGATTCTGGTACAAACTGGGCATCCAGAGAAGTCTGTCCTAGTCCCCAGCATGTTCAATCTATCTGTGAAGAACTGAATACTGATTTTGAAAACTTCACCTTCCCGACCTAAGATTGCATCCCAACGTTATAGGGATGCATTTCACTTGTCAATTGACAAAGGCATCTCCAGCTTAGCTGTGGAGGAGAATTGTTTGCCTCCTGTCATCTCTTATCCCGTTGGTTCCCAGAGGGAGGAGGAGAGACTGACCAATGCAACACCAGCTCCACAAACTTGTGGGTCAAGAGTGTTGTCCTTTTCCGCTTCAATGGATATACAATTCAACAGAACTGGTGGTCAGATTCAGTGAACCTGTAAAAGAAAGGTCTCCCCCCTCTCCTGGATATCTACAGTATATCATGCTGTTTTTTTACACTGAAGAATTTGGGTGGAGAGGTTCAATAGGCAACCTGTTTGTGGTTGGGACATGAATGACACAGGAATCTAGGGAATCTATTGAAAGAACCTCTGGGCCATTTAAATCTGTGCTCGGTCTTTTCCGACAATTCTATGGTTTTTTCTCATCTAAGGTAGGAGGGAAAAGGTCACAGACATTGGATGACCTCGCACAAGATATTCTGGCATGGGCAGAGGTAAATAACTGAACACATGCCAGTTAATCATGTGCAAGGCAAATATGACTGCAGACTCTGTTGAAGGGACTAGATCCTGAACTCGGAATGAACTATGCACCAACGAGTGTCAGAAGACTTTAATTCATCAGGGGGTAGGTATCAGACAGGACCACCTCAAATCTGGACACATTTTTCATCTCTGATCACAACCTCCTCAAATCTTGACACATTTTTCACCTCTGATCACAACCTCCTCAAATCTTGGCACATTTTTCATCTTAGATCACAACCTCTTCAGCTGACTCCATGGAGACTAATCACAGATTTGTCAAAGCTCTGGGCATCTTCACGCAGGTGGCCTGAGTTCCCTTTACTTAAAGGTTTTCCACTCTTATGAACTACCAGTTCATGTGGAAGATATTCAAGAAGTGGTGTAAGGACTCTAATCTCAAACCATACAGTTTCTGCCATCAGAGGATACAGAGCTATGCTATATTTAGTATTCAGATTTGAATTGCTTTTAGGGAGATGTTAGAGGACCCATCATTTTAGATTGCGTTAGTTCCTAAAAGGGTAATTTAAACTTCACGAGGCTTGGATGTGGTTCTCAAGGCTTTAACTAAAGTGCTGTATGATCCACCACTTATTATAAGCAGATCTTCCAACCATATGCAGTATATGAAAGTGCTTTTTCTAGTGCCTTAGCAACTTCAATGAGTTAGTGAATTGCAGGCAACATAAATAGGATTGGCTTAGAAGGAAAAGGATTTTATTAACTATTGCCTGTATTCAAAGCGATGAAGTCATACAGTAATCCTCTTATTGTGAAATTCATTGTCTGAGACAGTGGATAGAGAGAATAGACACTTCCTGTGCCACCCAGTAAGAGCTCTTCGTTACTACTTGGACTAGACCAAGACAATCCAGCTGCGTCGTAGGTTGCTTTTCTTCTCTCCTAGCCTCCCAAACAAGGCCTTGGCTTGAAATGTTTAGGCCTGCCTTCCTGAAACAGGTCATTGAGGAGGTGTCAGGGCTTTGCCCGCCTAATCATCTCGGGGCATCAGGAGCCCACAGTACTAGGGGTATGGTTACTTGTGCAACCAACATGTCTGTTTTTCATACTAAAGGCTGCTATATGGAGGTCTCCGTATTTGAAGGTACAGTATATAGGACACTTTTTCCATCCAAATCTTGGCTGGAAAAAATTGCCCTGCATCATACATTCTATGTGAAGTTTGAGACCTCTTGTAGGCCCAGGCTAATCTTATCTCAGACGCTCACTAACACACCTTACGCTTGGTACTTTTACCTGCCCTAAACTCTATGCATCCTTTTTATTTTTATTGCTGGTAGTATTGTATTATTACTGGTGCTTTAAAAATTAATTTGTAAAAATTAAAGCAATCTAATCTGAAATGCTGGAATTTGCGTCTGTTTATTAAAATCGGCTGATAAGCACACTGACATACTGGTAATGCCATCTGTTGGCCAGGAATAAAACTACAATGTGGTTGTTGTCAGCGCTTCCTGCCAGATATATGACCCAGTGCCGCACGACCTTACGACATTTTCCATGAATTGTAGATTTTTTCATGATTGTACGTGTTGAAGCCTTATTGTACAACCATTGATTACAAAGTACGGTATCTGGCAACCCTGATTATTGCCAGTTCCTTTTGTTTACTTGTATGTCTAAGTGAATTGGCAGAATGCTTTTATGAAAGGGGTTCTACTTTACCTTACCAATTGCTTTATGCACTGCTGGCTTTGTTTGTGTCCAATGTTTTATTATTGTGATTGCTGTGCATGCCTATACTAACAGTTTGCTTAATTCCTGCTATTGAGATATCTTGTGTATGCTTATTACTTGTCTATACTGCCAAATTGCCTTTATCATTACTAATTCTATTATTATACTAATACTATCATCATTATTATCAATTCTATTATTTCTTACTATTTGAGATGTCTTGTGTGAATACACTAAAACCTTTTTTTCCTGAATCTCTTGTTGAAATGAGGGTGCGTCTTACATGCTGTCAAATACAGTGTCTTTTCCCTAAATATAGTTAGTATATGATGATGCGGGCTGTCATTGTTTAACCACTGTGATCACTGTTTCCTCTACACAGAAGTCGGCTGGTAGGCAGAACAAGAGATGTCTTACATTATATATTCACTGATGATCGAACCTTCAACAGAATTGACCCTTTGAATGGTAGAAGTCATTCAGTGCAAGTACCCTCGCATTAACAGTAGAACCTCTTTATTGGAAGTGACATCTTGAAGCGACAAGATTTTTTTTAATGCAGGACACAATATTGTACCACCATTCAAGCCCTTCATCAGAAGTGACACCTTGTAGGGTTTATTGTAGAGTACAGGACCTCTCTCCAATGTGTCGTTTCCAAAACATGACCGGCCAGATGGAAGAGTACCACTACACCTGTGGCTTCATCAACAGAGCCATTGTAGAGGATTCCTAGACAGTAGCTCCCTGTGGAATTTGCTCCGACATGGCGACTAATGACAAACTTGATGAACATGCTATGAAAATAAATATGGTAAGCTAGCAGTACAGACAAACTTCCTAGCTTCATACTGATCAGTGCCCCCCATCCTACTAAAGAGAATTGCCAGATGTTGATTGTGCAGTTGAGTATTAGAACATTGTACTGTAACTTTCAATTCAAATGAGTTTTATGATAATTGGGCAATCATCAATGCACTCCCAACTACCCCACTACAATATCAATAATCAAAGCAGGAACAGGTCTTCCCTACACTTGCTGAAGATAAGTTTCCTTTGTGTGCAAAAACAATCTCTCAAGTCCCAAATGCTCTTGGTTGCCTCTCATTGCTCTATTGCACTTCAGGTTACTCTTTAACTCAAAATTTGAGCTAGCAGATCACGCCCCAAAAAAATATTACGACTAAAACAAACTTTAATGCATGATAACTAGCAAATGACATGCATAGACAACTATTAGGTGTATGTTAGCACTGAGTACCCTGCTTCTCATAAGTCCTGCCATGAATGTGGATGTCATGAGATTAAGGTGATAAGATTGTGGCAGGCATAGCTATTTCTTTGTGTTCGATCTATCGAAATCCAGACGTGGATGATTCTATTTTCGATTCTTCTTATCAGTATGGCTAAGTATTGATTTCAGTGCTCACCATAGGGAGGGGTTAAATTCTGTTTCTTCTTCTTCCTGATGGCTTAAGAGCATAAGACTTTGCCTCTGAATCAGGCTGTAAGCAAATCATAAGTGAAGCTACTCACAGGACAGGCAACTATTTGGACCTTGTATACACTGACACCTTTGGCATTATAACAGGTAAGGTTGGTTCTCCAGTTGGGACATCTGATCGTGCCTTGATTTCATTAGCAGTGAAGACTGAGCAGCTTGTCCCTGATATATCATACTCGTGTATGATTTATACGAAATCGCAAGCAGAATGTTATGGGTTTTTGAGTGATCTTTTGGTCTTGAATTGGTCACAATTCTATAGTAGTGTGGATCCTGATGTCTTTTTGAATGAGAATATAGTCAACATAATTGACAGGCATATCCCTTCTAGTGTGCTAAGGTACTGCGTGAAGGACTATCCATGGTTCAATGATGAATGAAGACTCGCTTATTTGGAGAACCTGGTGACTTATCATCTTTGGAGGGGTAAGAGATCAGATTTGACTTTGAATAACTATCTTCAGCTTAGAGCGTTTGCTCAGAGTTTATCCTTCAACTGATAAGGAATACAATTTAACCATAGGAGAAATCCTTTCTGGTACAACCCGGGAACGTGAGTGGTGGAGGCTAAACTAACTAGTTTAGCTTTTTGATCTCGTGAAATTAAAGAGCTCTTGATGAATCTTGAGGCCTATGGAGGTGTAGAACTAAATGGTATTTTTCCTTTGTTTTTTATAAAGAATGCATATTTCTTAGCTCTAAAGTTATTTTGCTCAAGTTAGCAAGTAGTGGAGCTTTTAGCACTTGTTGAAGATTTGATAATGTTACTCCAAAATGTTAGTGTGTTTGTGGTAGCTAAAGTCAAACTGAACCGCCCAATTTCCATAATTCCCACATCTAAAGTTTTTGAACATCTTTTGGCAAAATGACTTAATAGGCTTGCTGAAGGTAATCGTATAGTCTCTAGTTTGCAATTTGGTTTTTGTAAAGGCTTTGGAGCATGTGATGCCCTTCTTATAATCTCCAATACTGCAGAAATCCCTAGATTGTGGTCAGGAAATTCGTATGATTGGCCTTGATTTTAGTGCTGCCTTTGACAGTGTTAATCATGAGGCCCTTGTTTTCAAACACACAGTTGGGAGTGGGTGGGTTGCTTCTTAGCATCATTATTGAATTTTTAAGTAATAGATCGCCAAGAGTTGTTGATGGGCATCATAGTGAGTATAGGAATGTAATACCTAGTGTGCCTCAGGGTAGTGTTCTTGGCCCATTACCTTTCATACTATATACCCATGACATGCAGTTTGACCTAGAGAACAAGCTTGTTGCATATGCAGATGATGCTACACTTTGCATCAATTCCATCTCCTGAATGTAGATCTGGGGTTGTTGAATCCCTTAATTGAGATCTTGCTAAAATGAGTGCATGGTGCAAATTATGGGGCATGAGGTTGAGTCCTAACAAAACTCAAAGTATGATTGTTAGTAGGTCAAGGATAATAGCTCCTTAACATCTGGATCTTTGCATTGATAATGTTTCTTTAACTATGTATGACTTTTAAAATTTTAGCTTTAATTCTCGACAGCAAATTTACTTTTTGAGAAACACATTAGGTCTCTCTTCTTCCATTGCACTAAAAAATTGGCTCATTGAGATAGTCTTTTAAGATTTTTGGTAATCAATCAATTCTGAAGTTTTAATTCTTTCTACCTTGTTTAGAGTATTGTTCTCCTGGCTGGTCTTCACCTGCTGATTCTCATCTTAATTTGTCGGACAGGAAGTTACAGTCTATTGAATTTTATATTCCTGATCTAGATATTGATCTCTGGCACCGCCGATCAATTAGTTCGTTATGCATGTTGCTTAATATTTTTCATAAATCTGACTCTTTACATTTAGATCTTCCTGGACAGTTCCATCCTGCTCTTAATACTATAAATAGTGTTCTAATGGTTAGGCCTTCTCCATCATTAGGCTGAATACTACACAGTATTCTAGAAGTTTTATTCTAGCTGTTAAAATGATCTTACTAATCAGGTAACTGAATCTGTGGAACTTCAAAAGTGCAAACTTGCAGCTAATGTTTTTATGCTGAACAGATTGACATACCTAAGTCATTTTATAGTTTATATATGAAATATCTGTGTTGATTATTACTGTTTTTAAAATATTTTATTTTGTTGACGGTAATTCTCTTGTAATATCACTCACAGAAATATTATATAGTAGGAAGCTGCCTAAAGGAACTTCCATCAAGACGACATGGCTATCTCCCCCCAAAATAGATTTTTCCTACGTCAAAATCCGTTTTATTTTGATTCTTCATTATTTCTCTTATCTTTTATTTCCCTATTACATTTCCTCACTGGGCTATATTACCCTGTTGGACCCCATGGGCTTACAGCATCTTGCTTTCCAACTAGGATTGTAGCTTAGCTAGTAATAATAATAATACTTGTGAAATACCACATTCATTTCATTGACGGAATTAAAATTCTATTACTAATTAACATGAATATTTACCTTATATCTACTTACATCTTATATCATTTGGGACTTGGTGTGTATATTATACTTGGGTAAATGGATTAATGTAAGTAGTATATTAGATTACAGGAAAGTTGCTGCAGTAAGATCCATCAGATGTTAATTGTGCAGGGGAGTATTAGAAAACTAATTTTAGATTAATATTTGCATAAAAATCTCCATATGTAATGACTGTAGAAGTGTTAACTTTGCTTTGTATAGAACATTGATTTATAGTTGTCGAAAAAAACACTAAAGGGCATTAGGAGTAAAATCTTAGTGTTAAACATAAGGCCACCTGAGTAAGAAAGCTAGAAAAATTTGGGGGTTAACTTTTAATCTAATCAAAGTTCATTTTTAGTGACTATTTAATCATATAGTATTTGCCATAATAACAAAAAGGAAACTACAGTAGTATTTACCAATACAGTACATGGTTAGTTAAGTAAATTTATTTTTCTGCTGTTTACTACTAGAATAAAGCAGGTTGTTAAAAAATAAAGCCTGAATCTCTATTTAGCAGAGAGAATAAACGTTTGGTTTTGCATTGTTGTACTAGAATGATAATGTGGTGATTACTAGATATACGGTATAAAATTTTATGGTGGGACAGTCTTATAATTTTATATTTTTCAGGGACTGCTGGAGATTGCTGGAATGATAATGTTGAAGACTGAAGACTTTACTCGACTTTCCCGTTTATTGATATGCCTATTACCACTTTCTGACGAAAACAGCACCTGTGATTCCCAGTGATTACCCAGTGGCAATAACAAAAGACTCCTAAGCTCAGTGTCCACCTTGCGATCATTGGAACAAAATAAACAAAAAATCTACAGGCTGGAACGTATGACACCTTATGAAAGGCAACAATTTGAACAGAAAAAAATAATCTTTCCAAAGGAAAAATAAAATTACAATGGTAGAAAATAGTCCAACAATATTGAATGAGACTTTACCAGCAATAACCAGCCAAAGTAAATGAGAAGAAATAAACTTTCACATGTTGGACACTCATATCAATACTAAGTCACCAGGAACAGTTTATTCAGTAAGCCCCCACATTAAGATCGAAGATATGAAATAAAAAATTCTTTTTCAAATACTATCCTATCTTGTTTTTGGGCTCAAGCCATGTCGTCCTGATGGAAGGTTCCTTTAGGCAGCTTTCCAAGGGATATTTAGCTACAGTGATATTCACAGAGAATTGACCATAGGTCTCCAGAATTCTAACTCCTGGCACAAGTATCCTTAAAAATTTTCTTCAGGATATCACATAATATCGGGACGTATTTCTTGATACGACATGGCAATCTTCACCCCGAATAGAGTTTTCGCTCTGAGGGGGAAGAGTGGCGGAATTGAAGGGGAGCCATCAGCAAGGTTACCCGGTGGATCCCCTTCCTGTACTACAACAGGGCCCAATATGGCTACCCATTCCTTGTAGCAATAAAGCATGGTGGCTACAGATTCGGGTGGGGATTGTTACGTATGTACACACCTTTTCTTTGAAAAGGAAGGTGGGTACATCAGGACGACATGGCCATCTCACCCAAAAATAGATTTTTCGCTTTGCTTCAAAATCCGTTTTCTGGGCTCCGACCCGTGTCGCCCAGTGAAATGCTCCTTTAGTACCATTTCTAAGGTATATAACTGCTATATATTACCAGAGAAAAAATTGCATAGGGATGCCAGGTTGAACCCAGCTCGCTCACCTATAAAAGGTGTCGATATATGATACTGGGGCGTGATAAATGACAACCAGAGGCCTCGCACCATTTAGATATCTCCTGTCAAAATCCCCGATAAGCGAGGTGCCGTTCCACCTCCCACTACTACAGTACCAACAATCCCACGCCAGTGACAACACTCCTTTTACAGCATGCAGTTTGTTAACAATTCTTTGTGTTGTGTGTAAATTTCGCTGTTTTTCTCTGGATTTACCTCAAGATGTCCGACTCCACTGTCACTACATCTAAGTTAAGTACCAGAGTTATGAGTTTTGAGATTTTGGAGGGGGCTTTGTCCGTTTTTGTTTATATTATTCAGTTTTTATTCACGACCTTGCTGGGTCTCCCTCGGTACAGGCTCCTTCCTCTCTCTCTCTCTCATTCGTTCTAACGATTTTCAATTAGTCCTCCATACCGATTGTTTCTCGTTGTGACCTTTATGGATCTCCACAGTTCACACACCGTATCAATTTTATATTGTCCTGTTTTATGATAACAGTTATTTCATATTCATGTGCGTATATTGGAGGTTGGCATGCCTGATCGCCATCGGCGTTCTTTTCCACATATCATATCTTAGCTTATTTATGTTCGCACGCTACGGACTCGCTTACTATTTTAACGTCATTCGTATGATTGCATTAGTTCGAGGGGCTTTCATGAGTCAGTTATTACAATTTAGTTTTCATTTTGTTAGCACTTCACTGACCCTGTGTTCTGTTGGTAGCCCTGCCTACTTCTAGCGCCGTCAGGCTTGTTCTTTTCTGTCTCTTGTTCGCGCCCTCGTTTGTTTTACGATTGATTTATAGCTAATTTTATAATTGTTATTATCATCCAGCATGCCTTCCTCTCTTATTTACCATGTGTTATGTTTTTTATAGTGTTTTTAACCTTTCCACGTGATCATATCACTCGTGGGTCTGGCAGGTTGGTATACCTGATATCGTCTCGGAGCCTACCTACTCCTAGCCTCCTCCCGCCGATAGCGCCTATGTTCTCCTCCCGGGGGCATCCGCTTTGCACGGGCGGTTTCCCGTTGTTCTGTGAGGCATTCTATTATTATTCATTAACGTACATTACGTTTCCCCAATACTTGTACTCTACCCGGTCGTAGTCGTTTCTTTCCGTCGCTCGTTTGGCGACGATCGGCGGGGAGTCTCGACTCGTTCCGTGGTACCTTGTTATGTTATTTAATATTAAGTTGTGTACGGGCTTCTCCCGCTTAGTCCCGCACTTCACGGACCCTTTTAAGATCCCCCCCCTCTGTCTCGCACCTCACGGACCTCATATAGATATATATATATATATATATATATGTTTAAAGACTTCCATTACGGGATCCCCGGGAGTAGCTTTTATTCATTACCATTCGGTCGAGTTTTTTAGTTGAGACCCTGAGCCAACGTTATTCATTATTACTTGGATTCCCTTTATATTTTAGTCACTTTTATCTATTATATACGATCCTAGTTCTCGACCTTGCCTTCCATGATATGATCACGAATAAGGTTTGACTTAATTTAATTCATTAATTTAATTTGATTTAATAATTTTATAATCAAGTAAAGCTGTTATTTGATTTTTAAACACCGGGGTCCCCTGGGGGGTCCCCTAATTTGCCTTCATTCAATTATTAAGGCATTATATATGAATAAATTTTATCATTTATTTGATATGACTTATAAAAGATTTATATCATTATTTTGGTATTGATACTTAAGCAATCCGGACCCCACGGTCCCGATTTGCTTACATTAAAGACACTTTATGGCTATATATAAAAGACATGATATTGATATATAAATCTTCTATCATGATATTGATATCACTTAAGCACCCGAGGCTGAGCCCCTATTTGCTTTCCTTCAGGATTCCTAATGTATATATGGAAAACATTTTTATCATGATATTGATAGATAAATCTTTATCATGATCTTGATATCATTCAAGCACCTGGGGCCCCCGAGCCCCCATTTGCTTTCATTCAGGACTCGAATGTATATATATACAAACATTTTTATCATCAGGATTCCTGATGTATATATACAAAACATTTTTCCCTCTCATTCAGGACTCCTGATTTATGTACTGTATATGGGTATAGATATATATATATATATATATATATATATATATATATATATATATATATATATATATATATATATATATATATATATATATATATATATATATATATATATATGATATATATATATATATATATATATATATATATATATATATATATGAATATATATATATATATATATATATATATATATATATATATGAATATATATATATATATATATATATATATATATATATATATATAAAACATTTCTATCATGATATTGATATAAAAAATTTTTAGCATGATTTGGCTATAATTTAAGAATTCGGGGCCCCGAGCCCCTATTTGCTTTCATTCAGGATTCCTGATGAATACATATAAAACATTTTTATCATGATCTAGATATATATATATATATATATTTTAAGCACCGGCGCCTCCAGGCCCCTAGGCCCCTAATTTGCTTTCCTTTAAGATACTCATGTTTCTAGAGAGAGAGAGAGGCTTCAGCCTTTCAGACCCACTGGTTTTGCTATGACACACCCCTGGCTCCTCCCCCCGACAGCTGTAAGCAGGCACAAACCACGCCCATCGGGGCGGAGCAACCAGAGACATGTGAGTTGACAGGAACCAACCCGCCATATTTGAAGTTGACAGGACACAGGTAACACCTGTTACACCTCACCATTACTACAACCCTCCCCTAATTATTGTTACGAGGGACAACGCCTTAATCAACCAATTAAAATGTCCAAAAAAGTCGTAGTATCAGCAGATGTGCATAATCTTAGCGAAACTAGCGATGATGACCATATTCTACCGGCACAACCTAAAAGGAAGAGATGTCCCTAAACGGAAGTAACCAGCCAGGAACCTTCCAACAGTGAAATTCTTCAATTGATATTATTACAGAATCAAACATTAATGAAACTAGTGGAGAAAGGGTAAGGTTTAATATTCTGTTTTTATATAAAAACGTCTTGGATAGCAGTGGATATAGACTGATGACGTCACGGGCATGGCAGTAAAAGGTAAACAATGAGCCGGTACGGACCGTGCGGTAGTGATAATCGTAAAAGTTTGAAAATAGATAAATTTCGAGACCGAAGTACATTATCATATAATCCTAAACTATGTGTAAAGTGAGCCTAAACATTATTAGGGCTAAATACTTGTGTGCCAAAGGTAATTTATGCAGTAAGGTGAGGTGTTAACTAGGTTTGCCTTTCGTTCCAAAGAGTTGAGTAGCCTAACTAGCCTAACTTTTTCTTTAAGTTTAATATACTACGTCAATCTAGGCTACCTATTAGCCGCTGCTTGCGCCTATCCCACCGAGATCCTATCGTCGACATTTAACTGGAGGGGTTCCTGTCAAAGGCGGTATAATTGCGCCTACCTCAGCTAATGGGTAGAATTTTATATCACTCGTTTCCTTTCGATATAATGGTTTACCCCTTACCATGAGGAACTGCGTCTTAAGAATTTCTGACAGGTCGGCTATACAAATAATATAAGATTATTACTGTAGAGGCCATATAGTTTAAGCATGGGATATTAGTGAGAGGATGCCGATTGACCTGAATTAACCGATGAAGGCCATTTGAGCCTAGAACCCGATTGCCTGGCTTCAGCCTTCTAGGTCTGCTGCTGTCCAACCTGATTCGTAAATTCATGAGCCGTGTTATAGATATCAGTTAAACTTTTATTATCAAATTTGAGTCTAGATTTTCATTCCTATTGCAGAGGTGGTTCGACTGCAAAAAGGAATGACAATACTCCTCCTCCCAAGCGCCCTCGCCGTAAAGTAGATTTACCTGAGAATGCAAATGAAGAATTGTTTACTACTTATAATGAAGATAGTAGTGACTATGAAGAATTTAACCCACTTACTTTTAACAAACCTATTCCTACTTATATATCTAACAATTTCAATGCTGTGCCCTCCATTCATAGAGATGGGAAAATACAATTAAATGACTCCCTAATTGCATTAACATTAAGTGAAGGAGACAAGAACTCTCATGATCAATTCTTTGTTTGTAATCATAATAAAAAACTTGCAGACCTTTTTAAATTGATAAATTAGCCAAAGTTGAACTTTTGGCCAAGTGGCAGGTTGTTCAATGAAGATTTCAAGAAGAAATTTCACTTTGATATTGAAAACATTAAAATGGCTATATCTTTTCAAGGGCATGCAGCTCTAGCGCAATTAGCTTACCCCTCTAAGATTAACGATATTGATTTCATTACTAAAGTGATAATTGGACCTTTCAGGAAACACATTGATCTAATTAAAAGTTTAATCCGCTCATTCAGAAGTAGAACTTTACCCAGGAACCTCAATTTAGATACCAGAGATGCTATTATTAAAGCTGAAACTAATGATATATGGGTCTTATCAGATGATCATAGGAAAGCTATTGCTTCATGCTTTCGAGGCGGTCCCCTTCCTAGAGGAGGGGACATTTTCCCTAGAGGTGGAAGGTTCAACTTTGGCAAGCATCAGGGCTACCCCAGAGGGAAATTCAACTCTTACAGAGGTTTCAGGGGAAGCTTTGGGTTCAGGAATAGGTTCAATCCCTACAGGCGAGGTATCAAGAGAGGTGGCCGAAGAGGGGGAAGGAGTACAGGGGGACAGACAGCAATTAATTCAGACGTCAAAGATAAGAAACAAAACTAATAATTCTTTAATTCTTAATACCATCGAGCCCTGCTCGGACCAAGATGAAAATAACCTGGAGCTACACAGTAAAGATAAAAATTTGGCAAATGTACCCACTAACAATTCAATGATATTGGAAGAGTTAAATTTCCCTTCAGGAGCCTCCAGCTCCAAGGAAACCTCTCACGCCCCTCCAGTAAGTGGGATAGGTAGGTCATTGACAAATAAATAAAAAAATTGGCAAAAACTCCCAAATTCTTCTTTTGCATGCAACTTGATCAGTAAGGGTGTGAGACTCCCATTTATCAATAAAAATAAGGCTCAAAAGACTTTGAAAAGATTAGGGGTGGATAGATATTATCCTTCTAGCAAGAGAATAATACTAGAGAGAGAATGTAACAGATTACTAGACCTAGGGGTAATAGAACAAATTAACAGGAATTATTTCTACTACTCTAACCACGTATTTTACAAGCTTAAACCCGATGGGAGCATTCGCCTAATCTTCGATATGAAATGCCTTAATACTATGATCAAAAAACCTTTTTTCTCCATGCTGAAACCTAAAACTTTATTCCCTTATTTGCATTTAAACACCTGGGCATGTAGACTTGATTTAAAGGACTCTTATTGGCACGTCCCCCTTCATTCAAGTGCTCAAAGATTCTTAACGTTCAAATTAGGAAAGCGCAAATTCAAATGGACGGTTGTTCCCTTCGGGTTAAAGACAGCTCCCTACATCTTTTCCAAACTAATGTACACAGTAGTTAAATACATTAGGAAGGAATATAATATTCTCATCTTTAACTACTTAGATGATATACTCATATTAGCAGATTACTTTCACAAATGCGAGGCTCACACCCAAATAGTCATTGAAGTGCTCACAGAGCTGGGCTGGCAAATATCTATTAAAAAGATTGTCATTCATCCAGTGCAAAAGATAGAGTTCTTGGGAGTTCATTATAACTTGGAAAACAAAACAATGAGACCAATGCAGAAAAATATTGATAAATGTATCAGACTTGCCAACACAGTATCAAAATTGAACAGATCTGACCTCAAATTATATCAAAGATTGATAGGATCACTTAACTTCTGTTCCTACTACACCTTTTACGGTAGATACCATCTTAAATTCCTTCACAGATTTCATAGATATTTTGCTAAAGGATATAGAATCATTCCTCCTCCTTTAAAATCCTTTCTAGAAGAATGGAAACAGACTAACATGTATAGTGATATAAACATTCCTAATAATCAAGTAGATCTAGAACTATTCACAGATGCATCCAACTTTGGGTGGGGGGGAGCATTAGTAAGAGAACATGGCATACTCTCAACTAATAATACATGGCTACAAAATGAGAATACTCTGCACATTAACATTAGAGAATTACTTGCATGCATTTACTGTATAAAACACTTCAGAGACAAACTAAGAAACAAAGTAGTACTAATTCACATAGATTCACAAGTAACAAACTGCTGGATCAAAAAACATGGTAGCATTAGGAACAAATCGGCCCAGGAGGCCATCAAAGTGTTACTAAACATCAAAGGAAAATACAACATAGACATTCAAACTAAATGGATTAAAGGGAAATGCAATGTGATGGCTGATTCCCTATCGAGAGACTTTGGTTCCATACATCCAGAAGCCCCACTTGACGACAAGCTATTCAATTTAATTTGCACAGGTATGAATTTCTCTCCTGAAATAGACCTTTTCACCAATGGCTTTAATTCTAAATGTAAAAGATTTTGTTCTTCCGTACCCAACACAAAAGCAATCAGTACTAATGCTCTTCACATTAGCTGGGAAGGTTCTTCTCCTCTTTATGCTTTTCCCCCAGGCTTCTTACTGCATAAAGTTGCTTTTAAGATATATAACGAATGTAATAACAATATGCTCTTCTGCACTGTTTCCCAGGAAACGGAACCATGGATTCCCCTTGTCAAGACAGTCTCCAAGGAATACCGGAAGTACAAAGTCAAAGCAGAAGGCTGCCAGATACTTCATATGGACTGTACCTTACCCTTAGCGCAACACCACTTAAATTTGATCGCCTTCAGAATATAAAAGATCAACTACCTTCTATATTTCCTCCAGAAATATGCAACAAAATTACTTCCAATTTACGAGACAGTTCCATGGCCAAGTACCAAAATCTCATCAGCAGCTTTAAAGAGTTCATACACAATAAATATGGAGGTAACAACAAGTTCCCCCTTTCATCAGTGCTACTCTATTTTAACGAATAATAGACAAGGGCCTAGCATACAACACATTAAAAGGATACCGAGCTGCTCTTGGACCGGTTTTGAAGGGATACTTTCCCAATTATTGTCTAGCAGAAGACAAGTACATTAAAGCTATGCTTGATGGAGTAAATAGAAGAAGACCCAGCAATTCTCATCAATTTCCAGGCTGGGATCTTGATAAAGCGGTTTCCTTCCTCAACACTACGAGATGATTCTATGCTGCTCATGATTCAGAAGACCTTATTCCTCGTAGCTTTGGCTTGCCCATTGAGAGCTAACCAATTTAATCATCTATGTATCTCTAGGAGCACTTTCACACCAGAAACCATCGTGTTAAGGAACCACCCTTCCTTCATGGCCAAGAATCAGAGAAACAATTACACTCCTATTGAATTCGGCTTTAGGTGTCACCCTACCAAGCCAAAAATTTGTCCAGTTAGACAATTAAACTTTTATCTGGAGTACACAAATAAAATCTGTGCAGAAAGTAACATAGATAGGAAAGACCATATTTGGCTGGATGAAAACTTCAAGATCATGTCCCTTCCAAAGATGAGGCAGCTATTCAGGGACTGTATTTTCAGAGCTGATCCCAATGCCAGAAAACACCACCAATTTCCACTCTATCAGAGGTCAAGCAGCTTCAAGGATGATGTATAATGGAGTTACGCTGCAAGAGATAATGACTAGAATGAATTGGAAAAGCAACTGTATTTGGGTCATTTTATGCTCTCCTCGGTCTACAGGGAGCGTTCGATGCAGTCGTTGCAGGACTTCATCTTCATGCCCCCTGAAGTATCGGGTGAGCAAAACCAGTGGGTCTGAAAGGCTGAAGCCTCTCTCTCTCTAGAACTGACAGTTTACTTGTGAACCTAAGTTCTGGAGAGAAGAGGCGAGGCCTTTCAGACCCAGGGTCTGGTTCACCCTCCGACCCTTCCCCCGTAACCGAGGAGACCATTCTGGAGGAAGTAAAGGATTTTTAAAGTAATTACATACAAAGTCAACAGCTTTCATGTTTCTGAAGGCCAACCACAACATTTTTTCAATTATTCATTTCTTTAAGATATATTTAGACTCTTATCCTTGCACTTAAAGGAAAGACAACTTTTAGGTAACAAGATAGGAATATCTTGGAAAGGGGAGGTGAACTACTGTCACATTATATTATCTTAGAATATAAAGAGGAATGGAAAATGTTAAAATTCACAATTGGAACTTTGAGTTACTACTTGTAGTAATTTGCAATCTCAAATAAATCTCACAACAGGAAAATGGAATGGTAAGTACAGATATACTTCATAGCACCTTGCAACTTCAAATATGGCGGGTTGGTTCCTGTCAACTCACGTGTCTCTGGTTGCTCCGCCCCGATGGGCGTTGTTTGTGCCCGCTTACAGCTGTCGGGGGGAGGAGCCAGGGGTGTGTCATAGCAAAACCAGTGGGTCTGAAAGGCCTCGCCTCTTCTCTCCAGAACTTAGGTTCACAAGTAAACTGTCAGATCTTTTATTTTACAGACTGTATGCTGTGCATTGACGGCATGTGCCGCTGTCATCCTCCAACCCTGCGGCCATGACATGTGTCATTCACACGCCCACTGTTCTGTCCGAGTGGATGACTTAGCTGTATGGCATCCAGACTCTTGTGTAGTCTGCTATACAATGATCTCCACTCTAACATCTGACTCGGTGAGTACATTTTCATTGATACAGACTTTAGGGAGTTGTCATTAATTTTAAATATTAATTTTAAGGCCACTAGTCCTCTGGACTTCCCGCATGCCTTTCACTTAGTGTCTACGAAGTCCTGCGACTTCTTCACTTTCTTTGGCACAAATATCCCTCGCTAATAGTCTGTTCTCTTTCAGTGCTCCCAACTTGAGAAAGATACAGCTCGGGCTACCCTCAAGATCTGGATTGACGGGTTCGCCCGCATCCTGAAAGCCACACAGCCTTATATCCTCCTGGGAATGGTGTTCCCGTCTCTACCACATGCTAAAACTTCACCTGCGGTCCCCGAAGAATTGGCGGATCCTTTCATCGAGAGGTTCGAATCCCTTCTTCCGGCCCCGAACCAAGAAGAGACGGGCGGCACCCTAACTGAAGACGTCTCTACCCTCAACCTCGATGTGTAATCCATGGCTCTTGACGATCCCGACGCAGGTAGGGACGTAGGTGAGTCAAGTGGTTCTCGGGCTAAGATTCCTATCCCTAGCCCTGCTTTCTCTTCTCCGTCAGAACACACTTCTTTTCGAGGTTTTCCAGAGACAACCGGGACTGGTCTCAATCCCCGGCATTTTATCCCCAAGGTGAAGGCTCATCGTAAGAATTTATATACGACCCACAAGTCTTCCAAGGAACACAAGTCTTCGAAATCATCAGCTTCGAAGGCTAAATCTTCCTCCACCAGAGTCTCTTAAGACCCAATTGCTGCGCCTTCAACCTCTCACGGAGAATCTCCGTTCTGGCACCTGTTCCCCCCTAACGGAATCATCTGGCCGGTGTATTTTCCGAGAAGATGTTTTGCTCGTTTTGAGTCGATACTATCGTCTCATACGCGACAATCACAAGAGAGAATAGCTTCTATGAAGAGCCTAGTTAAGGGACTCGTGCGCTCGGGGCTGCCACCGCCACAGCAGCAATACCCCATCCCCGACGCCTCCAAGCTTCCCCCTTTCAATAAGAATAACCCTTGGAGGTTGGCAGTGCATGCCCCCTTCTCGGAGGGTATGTTGTCCATCGGAGATTTCGGTACCCGGCTTCTTGCGGATTATGAATTCTATCCGCCAGGTCTTGAATTCCCCTTCCCCGGCTACGCTCGCCTCAAGGAAGAGGCTCTGATTCGATTGGTTAAGGGCCCAGAGGAAACTGTTAAATTTCCTAAAGAACAGGCACAGTCTGTCTTGGTCGGCGTGTTCAATGAGTGGGTTTGCTTGAACACTATGATTACGGCCTACAAACGTTCATATACTATGTTTGTGGCCGACGACCAGACCCCTACCCCATGTGCGACCAAGATCATAGAGACGGTCTTTCAGCCTATCAAGGAAGAGAAGCCTTTACCTCACCTCAGGGAGACCGACTTACCCTCCCTTCTCTTTCCGGGAGACGGTGAATGTTGGCGGAGCGTCCAAGCTACCTTCTCGGTAGGTAAGTTGAGCCCGGACTGTGCCTCGACGCAGTTCAGCGAACGGCTTCCCAACTTCCCGGAGTCTCTCATCAAATTGGAATATGAATCGAGGTGTTGATTCAGCAGATCCCTTAATTCAGTTGCCCTTTCGGAATTGCCTGTCGCCACTTACAATGAGGAGGACCTCCTTAAGGTCCTCACTAAGTCACTTTTGCAAAACTTTATGGCTGACGCCTATGATTTTGCAAATGCCAGGACCCATCATCGACGACATGTTCTATCCGAAGCCACGATTAGGGACGAACCTAATAGGCTCATCAAAGCTCCAGTCTGGGGTCCGGATCTTTTCAACCAGGGGACTTGGTTAACTCGGTCCTTAGCGAGGCAGCTAGAGCCAACCAAAACCTCAAGGTTAGGTGGTGCCTGGTTTCAAAGAGGAGATATGAGCCTACTAGTACCCCAATTCGAGGTAGGAAGAGATTGAGGCCCTTCCAATCTTCCCAATTCAGGCAACCTCTGCAAGTGGTTCAACCGGTCTCAGTTCACGAAAGAACTGCGTTCCTTCACAAAAGATCTGCTACTAAAGAATGCAATCCAAAGTATACGTCGCTTAAGATTTTACGGACGCTTGTTCAGTGTGCCAAAGAAAGGCTCAGACAAACGGAGAGTAATCCGGGATCTGTCTCGTTTAAATTCCTTCATTCGTTGCGACAAATTCCATATGCTTACCGTCTTGCAGGTGTGGACCTTACTTCCCCGTAGGGCCGTCACCACCTCCATCGATCTTACAGATGCCTACTATCACGTTCCAATAGCAAGGCATTTTCGTCCTTTCTGGGCTTCAACCTAGGCAAACAAGCCCATGCATTCAAACTGATGCTATTAGGGCTCAACATACCACGCTGAATCTTCACCAAATTAGCAGAGACAGTAATTCAAGAGCTCCGGATTCAGGGGTACAGGTAGTGGCGTATCTAGATGATTGGCTAATCTGGTCAGACAATGCCCAGATTTCCCGCGTAGCAACGACAAAGTCCTCACCTTCCTTCGGCAACTGGGATCCCAAGTCAACCTCGGGAAATCCTGCCTGGTCCCGGAGATCAAGTTTCAATGGCTGGGACTACAAGGGGACCTGTGCTCCCATACGCTGTGCCTCCCCAAAGCCAAAAGGAAGGTGATAGGGAGGAATACAAACAAATTTCTCAGGGGAAAGTTGGCCTTCCGAGGAAGCCGAGAGTAGATCCTAGGTTCTTTACACTTCGCCTCCATGACAGACATTATCCTGAGGTCCAAACTCAGGGACATAAACAGGGTGTGGCGCTCCAGAGCAACCGCAATACGCCGAGACAGACATGCTCGCCTTTCCCCAACCCTGAGAAAAAGTCTGCAGACTTGGAAAGATCAAGAATCTTTCCAAGTCGGTTCCTTTACAACACAAGAAAGTCAAAGGGTTATGGTCACCGGTCTTTCTACAAATACACGTCAACGTCCTAGAAATCATGGCAGTCTTCCTCACTTTAAAACGTCTCAACCCAGCCAGGAATCTCCATATCAGACTGGTTCTCAACAGTGCAGGCATAGTACACTGCCTCAACAGAGAGGGCTCCTGATCAGCCCAGATAAACCACATCATGTTGAAGTTTTTTTTCCCATGGCGGCAATGCACAAGTGGCACCTGTCACCTGGACCCTCAGGCTTATGCCACGGACCCTATTATTCTAGATTGGAATACCTGGAAGACGATTTATCTGTTTCCTCCGGCGAATCTCCTGCTGAAAGTTCTGCACAAACTCAGATCCGTCAAAGGTCGAGTGGCTCTCGTAGCCCCCAACTGGCCCAAGAGCACTTGGTTCCCCTTGTTGCTAGAACTAGGTCTCCGCCCCCAGCGGATTCCCAATCCGGTGATAACAAAGACAGTGCAAACTCGCAACGTGTTCGCTTCCTCAAGGATTCTGAATGCCCTAACTTTATGGAGTTCATGAAGTTCGCAGCCCAACGTGGTACAAACATCGATTCTTTGAATACTATTTTCCTGGAATCTGACAAAAGGGACTCTACTCTCCGTCAATATGACCCAGCTATCAAGAAATTAGATGAATTCTTGAAAGATTCCCAAGTTGAGACAATGACGCTGAACCGAACTCTGACATTCTTCAGAACTCTCTTCGAATCTGGCCTGGCAGCCAATACCATTACTACAATCAAGTCAGACTTGGGAAAGATCTTCCATATTGGTTTTGACATTGATCTAACGGATTCATATTTCTCATCCATTCCGAGAGCTTGTGCCAGGCTAAAACCTTCAACTCGCCCTAGCGCAGTTTCCTGGTTTTTTAATGCTGTTCTTAAGCTAGCCTCTGACACCCAAATTGGATCCTGTAACTATAGGGCATTATTAAGAAAGTCACTTTTTCTTTTGAGCCTCGCCTCGAGCTCCAGAATCTCAGAATTGTCAGCCTTATCTAGTGACCCTGGTCATATAAAGTTTCTCTCTTCGGGTGAGGTTCTTCTCTCTCCTAACAAAGTTTTCCTGGCTAAAAATGAAGAACCCCCAAAACAGGTGGTCTCCCTGGAAGATTGTTCCACTTCCTCGGGATCCATCCCTGTGTCCAGTTACCACCCTGAAAACCTACTTAGGTAGAACTTCCACTACAACCACAGGGCCCTTATTTATTAGAGAACACGGAGGAACTATTACCCTTAAGGGAATCATACAAATTCTTTATTTTATTAAACAAACTAATCCTGCATCATTCCCACTTGTCCATGATATTAGAGCTGTGGCTACCTCACTTAAATTTTTCCACCTTATGAAATTTGATGAGCTCTCTAAATATACGGGTTGGAGGTCCCCTAAAGTTTTCAAGCGCCACTACCTAAAACCTTTAGAAGCTCTTAGATTTGCCACAGTAGCTGCAGGGAATATAGTTCCCCCTGAAGGTACTGAGTCCTAATCACGTCTTGCTCTGTCCTCTTTCCCTTCTGCCTGGCTTACCTGTTGTTCCTACCTGTTTTGTTACTAGACACCCTTATGGTGTATTATTTTATTATTCAATTGTTCAATTTCATGAATTCTTTTCATTACATTTGTTCTTAATCCCCGAGCTGATTTTATTTTGCGTTTTTGATTACCAAGCTGGATTCCCACTATTCATATCTTTTGCATTTTACCTACGGGTTTCATTATTGATTGTTTCCCATGTCTTTTTATCACTGTCATATACATGTTGATCTAATTTTACGGGTTTCCACATCCCTCTTTTTTTTATATTAAACTCATCAGCTCTTGTTATTTTGTGTTATTCTCTATTCAGGTAGTTAGCCATATTGGGTCCCCATTCTCTGGTAAGATTTCACTGGGCGACACGGGTCGGATCCCAGAAAAGGGATTTTGACGAAGGAAAAATCTATTTCTGGGCGAGACCCGTGTCGCCCAGTGAACCCACCCGTCCCTCCCTAATTGGGCCCCAATCTGGGGTGCTATAAGGAATGACGTCACTGGCGTGGGATTGTTGGTACTGTAGTAGTGGGAGGTGGAACGGCACCTCACTGTTCGGGGATTTTGACAGGAGATATCTAAATGGTGCGAGGCCTCTGGTTGTGATTTATCACGCCCAAATATTATATATTGACACCTTTTATAGGTGAGCGAGCTGGGTTCAACCTGGCATCCCTATGCAATTTTTTCTCTGGTAATATATAGCAGTTATATACCTTAGAAATGGTGCTAAAGGAGCATTTCACTGGGCGACACGGGTCTCTCGCCCAGAAATAGATTTTTCCTTTGTCAAAATCCCTTTTTTGGGCTCAAGCCATGTCATCCTGATAGAAGCTTACCAGAGAATTACTTGAAAGTGCTGTATCTGTGGGTTTGTACAAGTGCCTTAACCTTGAGTCAGCTTCTATATGGTCACCCAGACCACATAAATATATGACGGAACCGTTATTCGTCATATCCACTAAACTTGGAAAAATCTTAGGGCTTCCTGCCCCCTGTAGGGAATTGTCATCGTTGACCATAGAAGCGACAAGGTTTGTATATATGTTGGAACAAATGTCATAATCTTTCAATAATGTTCACACATATATGCACCTTCAAGTATTTACCTTATTTTTAGGAAAATGAGTTAGAACTGTCTAATTTTATTCAGCTACTTTGGGGCGAATAAGACACAAATACAATTTCATCATTTATTTGTATAGACAACATAAATGTAACAATAAATGTTTCCTGTAAAACCATTCCTTCTTTCAGCGCCATCTTGACATTTGTTTGGATTTTTTCTGTTATCATAGCTTTTTTGAGTGAGTTTGGGATCGTGGAAGCTTCGAATTCTTCCGCATCGACTAAGTTGTGTACAATTTTCTTTTGTGTTGGAGAATTTCGTATCTCCATCCCGTTATTTTTAGATTTGCTTTTTTATTGCCTGCGGGTGGCGCGTTGTTGGCGCCAGCGACTCCTGTATCCAGATCTGAGCAATTCTTGGCTTCCTGGCAGTCTTTTACAGCCCTCGTTATCTTCAGGGCTAACACCCCCCTCCCTTTTCATGATTTAATGATAATTACCAGGTCTTGGCAGGTTTCCTTATTTACTGCCTTTCATTCCTGTGTCTTACTCCCTGATTATGGACTTTTCCTTATAGGATCGTCCCCTTTATCCTTGCTGACTGGACAATGCCTCTGCCGTGTTGTCGACAAGCTTGGGATGTTGAAAGGTCAGTTCATTTTGCCATGGTTGCTAGGAATAGCTGCCACCTTGAGGCTATTGCCGCCTTGGGGGCAGTTGCTGCTGGCTTAGGCAGGACGATAAGTGAATTTGCTGCCTTAGGTTGTCTACTAGACAGACTTTTGGGGTACTGGTGTTCCACTGAGGTGACACTTTCCTCCATTTTTCTACCTCACTGTCCTTGATAGTTATTTAGGAATCTCTGAAGATTTCTGGGCTGTTTGTCATGTCTCCACTGTTGTGTAGCTGTAGCCATAATGTTTTTGGAAGAAATTTTACCCTAGAAATATTTTATATCATATTTCCCTTGTATATTTATTTATATACTGTTAAGATGGAACATTTTTTAATGACTTGCACTTATTGAAATTTTCTTTCTTTATTGGTTGCTGGAGTGTTTGACGGTAACCTGTACTAGGTGGGTCAAGCTTCCCTGTGGCCACAAGACCTGTCGGAAGCATGCAGACTGTCATGTTTCCAAAAGGTCATTTGCAATTTGGGAACCTTCCAACTGCAATACTTGCAAGGCCCTAATAGACTGGCTTCTACGCTACCAGCGTTTCCTAGGATAAGAAAGCGCTGTCGGAAGACCATTCGTCACTGGGTTAGAGGCTTTCAGAAGGTCTCAACATGGTGCCCCTTATCTTCTTCCATTGAACTTAAGGACCTCCTCTTTCCCAAGGCCAAAGTAACTGCTGTTTTTGGTCACCAGTTACTGACGGTTCAACTCTTGCCAGTACCATTAGATCATGCGGATGATGATCAGGAAGCTCTACAGGTGATGAGCTTAGACGCCGAAAACATGTTGACAACTTCGGTGACGTCAGAGAGGGAGAGAATCCTACTGACCACGGAAGCCTCTGAAGAGTCACTGGGTGTCCATCAGGCAAGTGTAGTACCCAGTACTACTTCAGCTCTTTATCCCATTTCTGGGTCTACGGCCCCTGCATCTACTTCGACCCCTGCTCCTACACCGAATAAACCTTTGTTTCCAGGTCAATTTGAGTTTATGGCATCCATGAAGGCATGAATGAAAAAATTACATGCCAAACATAAATGTGCTCAAGCGTCTCAAGAGGTGAAGATAGCTTTTCAGCAGCACCTACATCTCAGGGTCCGCCAGCTTCGAGCCATCCTGATTGCTCAGCTAAGAATCCTTGGCCTTATGCTGAGCATAGGGTTTGAGTGAAGGGTACCTCCACATCGGAGAAGGTGTGGGTTCTAAGCCGGTCTCCGACTCTGAATTCTTCCCCTTGAGTTACCCTTACTGCTATGTAAGGCTTAACTTAGAAGCGTCCATTAGGGATGATACGATCCCTAAGAAAACTATCATCCTGGACCACAGCAAGGCTCTGTTCCTATTGGTTAAGGAGCTCAAAACGGCCGAATTTACTAATGCCAAACTTTGTTTTTGGCAGGAAGCTGGCTACCTTCATTCTTCCCAAGGATACTGTCTTTCCCTTTGCCTCTAAGTTTAGAGGCTTTGAAAGCAGCAGTGGAGGGTAGACCATTGCCAGTGCTAGAGGAGTGCAAACCTGTCTCCCTAGCCCTCCCTTATGACTCTTGACAGTTGGGAAGATCTGCACTTTGTTAGAAAACTCAATAAGGACATCGGAAGCAAGCAATTTAATGAAAGGCTGCCTAGAATTCCTGAATCCCTGTTGAAGGAAGAACTGGAAGCTAAAGAGGTTTTCTGCATCTTTATCCCACCAGTCCTATCTGGAGATTTTAATTAGGAACTATTCCAAATCTGATCTTTTCCCAGTCTTTGCAAAATCTCACCTTGCTACTTTCCATAGGGATCTCCATGCTTTCTTCTTAGTTAGAAGAGCATGTAGAGAACATGTCCTAGCCGCAGCAACTATTGGGTATGATCCCAAGAAGCAGATTGACCCTTTAACATCAGGGGGAAAGATCTCTTTACCCAGAAATTGGTTAAGGAAGTCATGGACAGAGCCGCCCAGGAGAATAAGAGCCTTTCACAATTGTGGGGCATGTCCTCTAAAAGGAAATTTACCCCTGGAGAGAAACCTCAACCTTAGGGCAAGAAATCTAGAAGACCCTTTAAAGGAAGGAAATCCTTTCCTGTCGTGACAGCCTCAGTTGTCGCCATCCCCCAGACTGTGGACATGGTTCCCCAGCAGTATGTATCAGTCTTCAGCCTACAGTCCAGTATATATGAGAACCACTAGAACTTTTCACCCTGCCAGAGCTCAAAAGAAAAGCACTAGTGACAGAGGAAGGTCTGGAAAGGGCGGTCAATCTAGAGGCCGAGGAAGTAGAGATAAGGGGTTTAAAGAAGCGGGTCCTTCACAACTACAAAGAGGAGCTACCGGTAGGGGGACGACTTTACCTTTTCAGGAATTGATGAGAGTTTGATCCCTGGGCTCACAACATAATCTCCAAGGGACTAGGCTGGAAAAGGAGACAGAAACCACTCTAGTTCAAGAGGTTCTTCCAACCCTTGACTCCATTTTTGGAGGACTATGTTCAGGATCTCCTCCATAAAGGAGTTATCCATTGCACAAGATCTATGAAATTTCAAGGGCGGCTATTCTGCGGGCCCAAGAAAGATTTGAACGCTCTTTGAACTATTCTGGACTTGTTCCCACTAAAATTCATTCAGAAAAAAAAGTTCCAGATGCTAACTATTTCGTAAATACGGACCCTACTACCCCAGGTGGTCTTTCTGTCTCCATAGATCTTACAGATGCCTATTGGCATCTTCCGATAGGTCAGCACTTCTCCCCTTATCTTGGTTTCAAACTGGCAAGAAAGGCGTACATATTCAGAGCAATGCCATTCGCGCTCTGTGAAGAGGCATTGGCTGTTGAAAAAAGTCAATGTGGAGCGGCACTAATTTAATTCACGCTGGATTATTTGTTACAAGGGCAATTACATAAACATGTGGATGAAATAAATAATCTTGAGGGTTTTTTCATCCTAAAAAACCACTTTCTCTGGACCTTGTGATACAGATAAAATTTTCCATACTAGTTTTTTGTGAGCCAATTGCAAAGAAGTTGAAACCCCATGTAGGAGAATTTGTAAAGGAGTGCATGATTGCTACTGCTGCGGAATTGCTTGTACCAGAAATGGCTAAATTATTTAAGTGTTAGCTTGTCACGCAGAACAATATCCAATAGGATTGATGACATGGCTAAAGACGTTAAAAGAACACTATGCAAGAGATTTCCTATTTTTCTCATTGGCTTGTGGTGAAAAGACATAATACTGCTCGGCTGGCTATTTTCATTCATGGGGTAGCTGCCGAACTTAAGACAGGAGAAGTTGCCTTCTTGGGAACCTATGAATGGCCCTACAACTGGCAAAGACTTGTAAGAGAGATTCAAATGATCAATTAACAATTTTGGGCTAACATTTGAAAAGCTCAGTGGCCTAGTTACTGATGGAGCTCCAGCCATGGTCAGTTCAAAGAAGGGTTAGTAGTCTCTGAAAAATAAACTGGGTCGTGTTGGTTATGACCCTAATAATTTAATTGTCACTGTATTATACATTAGCAGAGGCTGTGTGCACAGTCAATGCAGCTTATCAAGGTTATGTTAGTATCTTCCATTAATTTTATAAAAAGCATTGTATAATTGGGACTTCTCAGTCTGCATTGTGTAAGTAAAATTTTTCTTCATTGCTTTGCATACTATTCTATAATTGTAAAGAGTCAAAGGTGATATTTTCCTCTTATGTTATGAGTTTCTATTTTTGCTCTGTTACATAATTCCTTGGGTCTGTAAACCTCAGTTTTCTGCAAGTTTCAAATTCCTATTGTTACATTTATGACTCATTGGAAATAAAAGATTATTGTTCTTTTTGCATTTCCTTCCATTGGATCTACTGTTCACAATAAAAACAGTGTGCCTCAAATTTTTTAACCCTCCTTTTAGACTTCAGTTTGATTGACTACTGGAAACAAGGATTCCACTCACAGTAAGTGGGCTTGTGCTATTGAATTTCTTTGCTCCTACTTATTTTACTAACATATCGTTTGTGCTCCCAAGCCTGGTACCTTTGTTTTCAGTGCTAGGTGGAAGCGTGTCGTCTATGATGGGTTAAAGGGTTAAAACACGCCTTGCCACAACTGAGAACACTAATTCTCTGGTACATTCCATCAGGATGACATGGCTCTAGCCCAAAAAACAGTTTTTGACACGGGAAAAATCTTTGTGAGAGATAGCCATGTTGTCCTGGTGGACCCGCCCGGTACTTTGCATCCCCCTCCCAATTCTTAGTCTGAGGCCTTGAGTCATGCGATGGCTGCTCCTGGAATGGGTTTTACAGGAAACTTGTTAGTTGTAGCACGCTGGGATCGGAAGCTGTAACGGCTCTCCGCCCACGTGTACAATCCTATCCCCTATCCTTCAAGACAAGGTCAACTCTATTAGGGGAAGGATGGCCGGGGCTTATTTTAAACAAGTCCCTGGTGTATACACGATATCTCTTGGGATATTCCCTCCGGGGGTAGTAACCTCATGATACTTCTACAGGTAAAATTCTCTGGTATATCACTCAGAAATATCCCAAGTAGAAAGCTGCCTTTAAGGAACCTTCATCAGGATGACATGGCTATCTCGCCCAAAAATAGATTTTTCCCAAGTCAAAATCCGTTTTCCATGACTTAAGTATTGATAGAATGACTTTGCTGCCTTCCAGCTCTTGCTGCAGCTACCTTTATGGTACATCCAGATAGTACTCCTTCAGCGATCACCTGACAGTTATGGGTGGCAGGCATGACTGCGGATGAATTCAGAAATTCTGGCAACAAACTATGCTACCAGGTCTAGCTTAGCCAAACGTTTCATTTGCTTGTTCACAGGGAAAAGATTGGTGGGAAAAGTCACTCTTATCCCTATACACAGATAATAAAATGTCTAGCTTTAGGCTCTGGTAGTTTCCAGTCCGAAGCTGCAAGAAATTGTCATGGTGAGCAGCAAGATTTGCACTAATTTCAACACTTCCAAAGAACTGGGAGGGAAACGGTGCTAATACTTTGAAACAACTTCAAGATATCTTTGAATCGGTTCTAATCGATTACGTTTGAACTTAAATGCACCATCTTTTTAAGATGGTAGGGAAGGCCTTTTATAACATGAAGATAGCATTTATGTGGGACAAAGCAGTTTGTCATTACTTTCGTGAACTACAACCATGACTGGTTTGCCTGTAGTATCATTGCTTCTAACGTAATCGGTGATCATTGCAGTTTATTTGCTTGTCAGGCACTGTCTGCTTTTATGGGTGCTCCTAATTTTATTTTTACACCCGGGTCCTACCTCTTAGTTTGACATTGATTGAAGTGCAAAGAGGTCTCCAACTTGCACTAGTCTTGACTAAAAACTAGGCTAGTTCCATTCCCAGGCCGCCATATGGCAATTTAATAAATTCAATCTTATCTAATATTTGAACCCATTACTGAATGAAGTCTTTATTGCTTTTCCTAATTGATATGGAAATTTAATGTGGTCTGACAGCAAAGGGAAAACAACAAGTAATACCAAAATTTTGTTTCTCTTTAAAGTTCTTGTAACTACTGTATCTTACAGTGCATTACCTATTTATATTTGTAACTTAAACTTATCAAATCTATTGGTATTGAAACAATTAAACCAAAACTATGTAAAGCTGTTTGTGTGGCTTGGATAAAATTGTAAACCTGGGAAAAGTATCAATATTTGTTAAGGAAGCAATTAATTTGAATGTTAGCTACTTAAAAAATGCCAAATCCGTAACCCTAACTCAAATTAAATATTTAATGAGATCTGACATGCTCCTGTTTTTTTATGCAATAAACTCTTCTGAATTTTTAGTTAAATCATTCCACATTTACTCAAGACGCCTACAGAAAAGTATTACTCTGCCAGTATCTTCACAAATACAAAGTATGAAAAGATGGTCACAAATGATTCGTGGGTTGTGGTATCCTACCTGACTGGTGAACGTCACTGTCTCTTGCCTCTGCCATTCATTAGTGTCCATTAAACCTATATTCAATCACACCTTTAGAGATGCCCAGCGTTAAGGCAGTTCGCATGTGTATGACTTGTGGGTCTTCTAAAGTATTTTTGCCCCTAGCAGCAGCACTGTGGTAACCACCTACTTTATTTCTTGCTTCCTTAATTCCATTTTCCTATCAAACATTTTCTAACAATCTTGATATTGCAACTAGAGAGCTTTTCCCCTATTTGCACACTGGCACTGAATTACTTCACAAATCCTAAAGACCAACCATAGGATTTTTGAAGTAATTCAGTGCCAGTGTGCAAAC
>NC_090752.1:49097296-49099796 GCF_036898095.1 Palaemon carinicauda
AGTGAATAATAATAATAATAATAATAATAATAATAATGATAGTAATATTAATAATAATAATAATTATTATTATTATTATTAATATTATTATTATTATTATTATTATTATTATTATTATTATTACTTGCTAAGTTACAACCCTAGATGGAAAAGCAGGATGTCCTAAACCTAATGGCTCCAGCAGGGAAAATAAACCACTGAGGAAAGGAAATAAGGAAATAAATAAACTACAGGAGAAGTAATGAACAATTATATCTTAAGAACAGTAACAACATTAAAATAAAGCTTTCGTATATAAATTATGAAAACGTCACAAAATACAAGAAGAAAAATCAGATAGATTTGTATGCCTGAGTGTACCCTCGAGCAAGAGAACTCTACCCAAAGACAGTGAAAGATCAAGGTGCAGGGGTTATGGCACTACCCAAAACTAGAAAACAAATGGTTTGATTTTGGAGTGTCCTTTTCCTAGAAGAGCTGCTTACCATAAACGTGTCGTCTACCCTTACCAAGAGGAAAGCAGCCACTGAACTATTACAGTGCAGTACTTAACCCCGTGAGCGAAGAATAATTATTTGGTAATCTTAGTTTTGTCAAGAAGGATGAGGACAAAGGAGGGAGGGATCCAATATAATACTGTCTGGCTGATCATAGGACACACTAACTCTCTAGCGGTAACATCTCAACGGGTGGGAATAGTTGAACCTATGGGTGTGCATATATATTTAAATATTTAACTATCCTTTTAACGGGTCGCGGTACACTAGTGTATATATATATATATATATATATATATATATATATATATATATATATAATATATATATATATATGTATATATATATATATATATGTATATATATATGTATATATATATATATATATATATATATATATATATATAGTACATATACAGATATATTACACACACATACACACATCTATATTTATATATATATATATATAATATATATATATATATATATGTATATATATATATGTATATATATATAATATATATATATATGTATATATATATATATATAATATATATATATATATATATATATATATATATATATATTATATATATATCTATATATGTATGTATGTTTGTGTGTGTGTGTGGTGTGTGTGTGTGTGTGTGTTTTAAAACATCAGATAGATTTTTTTCACTTAAAAGCAAACGGATAACCCTTTTTGTTTTCCTAGGGGAAATCCAACTCCTATCACAACAAACATGTTATTTTTTTCGCATGAAATTGTGCCTTAGCCGCGTTCAGGCGGCTACAAACGAGCCCCTCTTGTCTTTTCCTTTTCGAAGTCCCTTGTGAACCATCCCCGGTGTTGTGCGCGGCTGAAAAATTGATGCGGTAAGGAAAAACAACATTAGCATACAGATTAGCTGTGTGCAACCTTTCCTCTCCCTTTTTTTCATGCATCTTTCCTTTTGCATCCTTTGAGTTTTATTGTCGTTCTTTACATTTTTTTTATCTTCCTCTCCTCACTCCTTCTTGCAGGTTTTCAATTTCATTTTAAATTTTTTCTTTTTCATGTACAGTTTAACCCCCCCCTCTCTCTCTCTCTCTCTCTCTCTCTCTCTCTCTCTCTCTCTCTCTCTCTCTCTCTCTCTCTCTCTCTCTCTCTCTCTCTCTCTTGCCTTGTTTTACCCAAATCACCTCTATTTCCTCCTTTTACACCAATTGTCATGTCATATTTATTCATTCTTCCTTATACCTGCTTTTATCCCTTCATCTATTCTTTACTCTTTCCTACATCTGTCCTTTCATCCCTCTTCTTGTTTTCCTATTTTTTCTTATATCTAGTCGATCATTATTTCTTTGAATTATGTATAAAAGATATATAAAAAGATTCAAATTCTTCGTATTTTAGAGAAATTTTAAAGAATTTAATTTTTGCAGTTACAATATATAAACACATTATTTATAAATGGTTTAAAATGGTGCTGGGGGTGTTTGAATAAAACGTACAATGATAACTATGAAAACGCCCGTCGCTGAAAAAAGAAGATTGAATAGGTTTAACAATAGTGCAACGGAGAGCAGACACCCTTGAAAAGTCTGCGGTAATAACTACGCACATTTCACTAACCGGAAATCCTTTATTATTTTATTCGCCTGAGCCAATTTTATGTCGTAGTTCATATCCAGTGAAAGAAGCGGAATGAAAATTGAATCATGCCAGGATTCATAAATGTCGCACTCTAAAATTTTATAAATAACGTTCATATAATTCATATCATGGACACAAATGTAAGTCCAGCCTTTGTTCAGAACGGCCAAATTTTACTTCATTCATTATAACGAAAAACGTCTGCTTGTGAATATCTAGATAATTGTTGATGGGAATATTTTTTTTTTAGTATCTACTTTTACGCAATTATTTTCAATATTTATATTAGGTGGTGTTTTTCGTGTCAAGGTCGAAGCGTAATTTATAATTCGATATCATTATAAATCTTTCTATTTGCATATCACAA
>NC_090752.1:49102296-49119796 GCF_036898095.1 Palaemon carinicauda
ATTCATCACCCAATCTTCACTTCCTTAAAGACTGACTAGTCCCAACAGGGCTTTAACGTTTAGGATTTTTGTCTCCTTTGACTGTCATCTCTTTCTTTGATAGTTCTCTAAAATGTCTTGTTCTTATTCTCAGGGGACCTGTCACAATTTTTTGCTCACGTCATTTTTTAATTTATTTCAAATATATAAAATTACATTTCAGTAATACATTATTCCTAAATGATATTTATGGGCATTATTTTAGATTACTGGAATCACTATCTGTCAGGTAAGCTTTACGCATATTATACACTAAAATTCCTTTGCTTTACATCCCCACCGCTAATTTGAATTTTCCACTTAAGTTAGAATACAGTCTTTCTCAACCATTATCAAATTCTTGTCTGGCTTGATCCCGGACTTTCTCGATTCTCCACAAACGTCATTCGTGTTGTTTTTATCGTTTTTTTCATTCTCTTTTATTTGTAAGGACGATTAAAATTATTTTCAATGTCTTTTTTACCTCTAGTGTATTTATTCTATCAAGAATTTATAGCAGCAAACTGATGCCTGTATTAAAAACAGTGCATTTCAGATTTTTTTTTTATCAGATCACTTCTGGTCCCATTATATTCACTTATTTAACAACTATATCTTGTCTGTATTAAGTTATATATTTTCCTTAGCTGAAATCGCCTTTCATGTCCACATTTGCCATAACAGATTTCTTTCTTCATCAATAATAATGTTGTGACTCCATTTTGTGATTTTCATTCCTATAGAAAGCGATATCATATTCTAATGCCCCTTCGAGTATTCTTCTTTTCTTGTCTCTCCCTCTATCTTCACGCAAGATGAGCTACTCGTGATACTACACCCAGAGCAAGCGACGGACCATAAAATCGAAGAGAGATTAACCTAGTTCCATATTCCAATATGAAAATTAATTTCGTTTCCAGTAAATTACTTTGATGAATATTTGATGAAGGTTGTCAACTCCAAGATAGTGTGACGTTTAGGATGTATACAACTCGAAATAGTATTCTTGTAATAAGCTGAACTTACAGAAAAATAATTCTTTCTCGTTATTTTTACTCTTGTTGTATTCTGTATCATATTCTTGTTACATATTATGTAGGATAGTATTTATTAGTATTTATTTTTTACCATTGCGCAGGCTCGTATGATTATTTTCTCTCTGTTTGTTTTATGCCTTTGGTATTAAATTGTTTCCTTACGTTATGTCAATATATTTCTCTTGAAATAGGAATCCAACTTTGGGTCTGTTCCCACAGGATACCAGTTGAGTCCTCTCCCCTTTTTTAACTGAGTCAAAGACTGAAACCTTTTTTCTCTATCTTCCCCCCCTCAGTCATTCACACAGCGTGATATATATATATATATATATATATATATATATATATATATATATTATATATATATATATATATATATATATATGTATATATATATTTATTTATATATATATATATATTTATATATATATGTATATATTTATATATATATATATATATATTTATATATATATATTTATTTATTTATTTATTTATATATATATATATATATATATATATATATATATATATATTATATATATATATATATATATATGGAGAGCATTTGGTAAACAAAATGATATTTTGAAATGTAGAATAACACCTTCTCCAAAAAGAAAAGAAAAATAAATAAGATGGTCGTATCAGTATCAACTTATGAATCAGAAGCCTGGAGCCTTACTAAAGCCTTAGAACATAAGCTAGTTACAACTCAGAGATCTGTGGAAAGAATATTGATGGGAGTAACACTAAGAGAAAGAAGAGTAATATGAATACGAGAGAAAGCTAAAGTTGAGGATATTCTAACAACATATAACTAAAACAAATGGTCATGGACATGACATATAGTAAGAATAACTGACAATAGATGGGCATTAAGAATAACTGAATGGGTCCCTAGAGAATGTAAAAGAAGCAGCGGCAGGGAGAAAAGACGATGGATTGACAAGCTAAGAAAGTTTACTTGTTTGGACTGGCACACAAAGACTATTAACAGACGCAAGTGGAAAAACATGTTTGAGGCCTTTGTTCTGCAGTCGACTAGACACTGCTAAGGATATATGTATATATATATATATTTTTGGGCTCAAGCCATGTCGTCCTGATGGAAGTTCCTATAGGGTAGCTTCCTAGGGTATATTACAACTACGGCGATATTCCCAGAGAATTTACCTTAAGTTACCAGAATTCTAACTCCTGGAGCGAGTATCCCTCGTGAAAGGGATATCGCGACATATCAGAGGACGTATTCTAGACACGTCACATGGCAATCTACGACCTGAACAGAGATTCGTCTCGTAGGAGGGAGATTGACGAGATACGAATTCGGGAAAGAAAAAGGGGAGCCGCTCCCAAGGCTTCCCTATCCCCCGATTCGTATGCGTGCCTGGCGCCAATCCTGGCGCCATCTGTATTCCTTTTTGCGTAGCTTAACAACTCGGTGTTTTTTCCTGTTTTTCTCGCAAATCTTGGATTTATTCAGCTTTTCATGGCTTCTTCGTCTTCGTTGACCTCGGATAAGTTGAGTATAGTGTCTGTTATGTATAAATGTAGGCTCTTGGTAAAATTTTGAGTGATTAATAGGATTAATCTTTGATACAAGAGCCGTAGCCTACCAGAGGTGTCCTGGACACTGTCACTCGCTAGGTATAAATTAGTTAGTCAGAGTGACATTCCTGGTTGTTTTGCTTAATAAATTTTAGCTATTTAGCTTTACATAGGATTTCCTTTCGTGTTTAGTATTATTTGGCGAAGTATTCGCCATTCTGGCCTACGCTAGGCCATGTAGCCTAGTCGTTTGGTCCTAGTACTTAATGCATGATTTTGGTTTTTCCGAGTGTAATTAAAATTTTATTGAAGCTTTAGGCTATATTTTATACATTTTAGACTGTGTGGAATATTTCCAAGATTGTATACGTGAGAGTTTCGGTGAATTAGGTAATCGATTCTCTTGGTGCCTAGGCTAATTGCTTATGGAGCCTTAGTATACTTTATTATACTCCCCGGTTGCTTTCTTTTCTTCGGAGAAGGTATGCAATCCCTTTCCCTCTGTTTAAGTCTTGGGCTTATCCCTAAGTGGTTTTTTCCGAATTTATTTTCGATAAAACTATACTAGGGTGTTACTGTACCTTCCTGTTCCAGCAGAGTCTGGTTCAAAGAGGGACAGAACAACAGAGTTTTTAGTCTGAGTCCGTGTTGTCTGGCTTGGGGCAGAGTCTCCCTCGCTGACCTAACACTTACAAAGGGAGCTTAGCTCCCTTAGGTCACTATCGAAGGTTTCTGTAGTTATGATTCCTTCTTGTGTGATCGACCAGACTAAGTCCTGTTGCTGTTCTCGGGGAGGATAAAATCTTCCCTTGGGAGTAGCAACGCCTTCCTTGCTTTGGTGCTCTGGAAGCTGGCAGGTATTATACTACTGTGCTGGCCCTTTCCCTTAGATCTCCCTTAGGCTAAGACAAAGTTCTTGACTGCGGGTGATCTGTCACTAAAGCAAGGTTGGCAGGACCCTCTTGTCCCTTCCCCCTCTATCTCCGTAATGGCCTAGCCATTACTGTACTGTACCTTGCCGGCCGGCAGTGCTGGCCGGCAGGGGTATTACTGTACTGTATGTCATTCTACTTCTGGACCTAGTATAGGTTAGGATGTGGAATTGACTAAGCCCATTGCCGGCCGGCAGAGATGCTGGACGGCAAGGGTCTTATGTTTTCGAGTGCTGCCCGGACCTCTCTTGGTCCCTCATCCATGCCTGCCGGCAGAGCCGGACGGCATTGGTCAAGGAAGCCTGAATTAAGTTTCTCCCCTTCCTTATATGCACTCTTTCGGTTGCCGGGCTTGGGGGGTTGTGTACACTCTTATCCCGGCATCCATTCTATTTTCTTCTAGTGCTGTACCTGTCCCAGCTGCCGGCCTATGAGGCCGGCTGCCGGCCTATGAGGCCGGCAGCCGGGCAGGTGTAGTCTTCTGGTTCTTTTGCTGCCGGCTGGCATCGGTCTTGTACCTTTGCCGGCCGGCTTATGTCAGTCCTTGTCTGCCGGTCACCAAGAGTGTGGCCGGCAGCTGGGTACTACCTTGTGTAGTTGCTGGCCGGCAATCATTGCCGGCCAACACTGGCTGTTGCTGGCCGGCAGCTGCTGCCGCCGGCACAGGCATTTGAACCAGAGGGCTGCCGCCCTATAGCTGTTAAGTAGTATACTTTAAAGCTAATTGTGGTGTGTGCCGGCCGGCAAAGGCAGGCCGGCACACATCCTCCTATACTGTACTAGTATTCTTCTGTATAGCATATACAGTAAGAAGAAAACTATAGTAAAAGTTTAGGTACAGCACTGTATCTTCTAACACTATTGTGTTTTCTTGCACGGCCCTTTGCTGTTGCCTTCAGACAAGAAGCAGAGTTCTTCCCTGTCTATTATCCCGGATTTTAAAATCATTGCCTAGGTGTGAGCTCCACCTGTTTCCTCTGGAAACTTTGCATTGGTTACTCTAGTAGAGATAAACCATTTTGATTTTATTATCTGGAAGGCTGCAGCAATGGGTTGTGAGGGAAACACAAGTGTGTGTCTTTAATTTCTGAATTGTTATGCTATACTATGCATATCCAGTGATACATAGTTCACTTGATACTCATGGAAATTTCTTCTCTTTACAGAAGGACACTCCGAAGTGGGGAAGTTCTTTCTGCAATGTCAGCAGCAAGAACCTCTGCGGACATGAGTTTTGTAGGAGACACGCAGCATACGCTGTCTCCAAGGATGATCTCCGGTATTGGGACCCTCAGGTATGTACTGTGTGCACTAACCTGATTAATGAGACATTTAAATAGCTAGGAAGAAGCTTCGTACCTGGGTAAGGGGCTTCCAAAAGTACACTTCTGGCCCTTATCTTCCAAGTGAGAAGATGAGGGCGTATCTTTTCCCTAAGGCATCAGCTGATGCAGTGATTCCTCAAGAGGAGATTCCCTAAGTTCAGATCCAGGTGGATGCTGAAGTCGCGGTCGCGATGCAAGACATCCAGCTAAATGACAGGATATCTGATGTGGACGGGTGTCAGGAGGAAGACCTCCTTGCAGAAGCCCAGGATGAAGTTCAAGCCCCTCTACATCGGCCGGTCTCCCAGTAGAGCTGGGACAGGCCCTCTCTTCTATTGTTGGAATGATCCAACAAATGCAGAAGGAGAATCAGGAGAAGGCGGCTGCAATGGAACTGCGAATGCAGTGCCTTGCAGAATCACATGGGCCCCAGAAAAGCTCAATGTGAAAGACCTTCCTTTGTGCTCGGATGCTAACCCATGGAGGTATGCTGAGCACATGTCGATGACGACTGGAAAGATCGTCATCTTGGATATGCTGGGCTCAGTTCCCCTGGAGGGTGGAATTCTGGCCCAGCAAGGCACCATATCCGGACTGTTATGTCCGGCTGAGGAAGGAACCAGCTTCAAAGGAGGACGCAGAGCCGAAGGAGGTCATAGTGATGACCATGCTAAGGCTCAAGCTCTACTTTCATCTTCGATGAAAGAGAGGGGCTTCTCTAACTCAAAGGTAGCTGCATTGAATAGGAAGCTCCCTTCCTTTGTGTCCTCGCCTACTAGAGCCTTCCCCCTTTTACAGAAAGGGTTTCTGGCTGTACTAAAAGCAATCGAGGCCAGCAAGTCTTGCCCCTCCCTAGAGGAGTGTAAACCCTTGTCGCTGGCCCTGCCTATGGACCACAAAGATTGGAAGGACGTCCATCTTACGTTCTAAGTGGGAAAAGTTGGAGGCTGATATTGCCGGACGTCAGTTCGGCAAGGACCTCCCTAAGCTGTCTGACTTTCTTTTGCGAAGTGAGTTCGATACAAAAGAAAGACTGACTGCCTCAATGTCTCTTCAGACTACTCTCGAGACGATGGCAAGTGACCCCAAGGTCCATGAAATGTTCAGGGTAGTGGCCAAGCCTCATCTGGCCACAGTGACGAAGGACCTTTATGGCTTCGTCAAGGCAAGGAGAGCTTGTAGGGAGTTCGTGTTTACCTCGGCTACAGTGAGGCACGAGCTAAAGAAACTAATCTCCTCCAACATTTGGGGAAAAGACCTTTTTCCCTACCGACTTGGTCAAAGAAGTTTTTGATAAAGCCACCTTGGAGAATAGAAACCTTCTCCAGAAGTGGGACCTGGCTATCAAAAGAAAGTCTTCCCCGGATGAGGGTCCTCAACCAAAGAGGAAGACTATGAGGACTAGGCTACCGTCTCGGCCAGCCAAGCCTCTTAGACAGCAACAGCAACTGCAATTGCCATTGCCCCAGTGCCCCAGATCGTGGCACAAACCCCGACCACCTTTCAGTGGGTACCCCAGGCCGTGTCGACACAGTCCACGGCATTCACCCCAGCGTTCGAAGGGCAGTCTACTTCCTTCCGAGCAAAGCCTAGAGGAGCAGCCAGAGGCTCGTCTAGACGCCCCTCAAGGGGAAGGGGATTCAGGGGTGGTCGTGGTCAGGAAGGCAAGACCTCAGGACGGCAGTCCAAGTGAGGTGATACCGGTAGGAGGGAGACTTCTGAAATTTCGGGATCGGTGGACCTTCGATCCCTGGGCCCACAGCCTACTCAAGAATGGATTGGGCGGGAGCTGGTACAGCACTCCACCCCCGTACCTTCGGTTTTTCCAACACTCCACCCCCGTTATGGAGGAGTACGTTCAAGAACGGTTGGAGAAAAAGGGTGAAGCCCATCAATTTCTAAGGGAGGCTGTTTTGTGTTCCCAAGAAAGACTCGGAAAAGCTCAGAGTCATTCTGGACTTGTCGCCACTTAACAAGTTCATAGTGAATTGCAAATTCAAAATGCTAACACTGCAACACATAAGGACCTTACTGCCCAAGAGGGCATATTCCGTCCCTATAGACTTGTCAGATGCCTACTGGCACATTCCAATTAGCCATCGACTCTCCCCCTACCTAGGGTTCAGGCTACAGCGAAGACTATACGCCTTCGGAGCCATGCCATTCGGGCTAAACATAGCCCCAAGGATTTTTACGAAGCTTGCGAGCGTAGCTCTCAAACAATTTCGCCTAAAGGGAATTCAGGTAGTAGCCTACCTGGACGACTGGTCGGTGTGGGCAGCATCCGAGACAGAATGCTTGCAAGCTTCCAGTCAGTGATCCAGTTCCTAGAGTTCCTAGGCTTCAAGATCAACAGAAAAAGTCTCGACTTTCTCCATCTCAAAAGTTCCAGTGGCTAAGATCCACTGGGACCTTTTGTCACACCGTTTCTCCACCCCAGCGAAGAAAAGGAAGGAGATAGCGAGTTCTGTCAAGAGACTTCAAGATTCCGAAAGGATATCAAGACACGAGCAGGAGAGAGTACTGCGCTCTCTCCAGTTTGCTTCGGTGACAGACCCAGTGCTAAGAGCACAGCTAAAGGATGCAATCGGAGTTTGGAGAAGTTATGCATCAAACGCGTGAAGAGATCTGAGAAGACCAGCCGCTTCGGCTAAGTACTCTTCTCAGGCCTTGGTCCCAAGCCAGACATCTAAAGAAGTCAGGTTCTTCTTCAGCCACCTCCCCCGTCGGTGACGATTCACTCAGACGCCTCAAAGGAGGGATGGGGAGGTCACTCTCATCGGAAAAAAGTCCAGGGGACTTGGTCCAGGCTATTCAAGACCTTTCTCATAAAACTTTCTAGAAGCTAGGGCAGTGCTCCTTACCTTAAAGAAAGTCTCCCCGCGTCATTCGTTCCACATAAAGTGGTAATAGACAGCGAGGTAGTTGTAAGATACTTGAATCGACAAGGATCGAGGTCACCACCTCTCAACCAGGTGATGTTGGCCGTCTTCCGATTGGCGGAAAAGAAGAAGTGGTACCTGTCGGCAGTTCACCTTCAAGGAGTCCGCAATGTGACAGCGGACGCTCTATCCAGGTTCACACCGATAGAGTCGGAATGGTCCTTAGACGCAGGATCATTCTCCTTCATTCTGAATCAGTCCCAGAACTGCAGATAGACCTCTTTGCGACGAAAGACAACAAGAAGTTGCCCCTGTACGTGCCCCGTACGAGGACCCCTTAGCGGAAGCAGTGGACGCGATGTCCCTCGACTGGAACAGATGGTCCAAGATTTATCTGTTCCCTCCTCACAACCTTCTGTTGAGGGTCCTCAACAAACTGAGATCCTTCAAAAGGTAGCGGCAATAGTGGCCCACAAGTGGCCGAACAGCGTGTGGTTCCTCCTGGCATTGGAACTGTAGCTGAAGTTTGTACCACTACCAGATCCAGTTCTGACCCAGCGAGTCCAGAAGTCAACTGTCTGCGCTTCATTACAGAAAACCCGGACCCTGCAGTTCATGATTTTCTCTCCCTAGCGGTGAGAAAGCGTTTCGGGATTTCGAAAGCCAGTATAGACTTCATTGAGGAATATAAATGCAAATCTACTAGAAGGCAATATGAGTCATCTTGGAGAAAATGGGTGGCCTTTTGTTAAGGCGAAGATTCCGCAGGAGATCTTGACAGACTTCTGCTTATCTTTTTTCCCCACCTCCATGGTCAAGGGTTGGCAGCGAACACGATTTCAGCGTGTAAGTCTGCTTTGACAAGACCCATTCTATATGCCTTCCAGGTCGACCTAGGTAACGAGATCTTTAATAAAGTCCCGAAAGCCTGTGCTAGGCTCAGACCTTCAGCACCTCCAAAGCCCATTTCATGGTCTTTAGACAAGTTCTTCATTTCGCTTCTCTGTTGAGCAATGAAGAATGTGCGTTAAAGGATTTGACACAAAAAGTTATTTTCCTAATTTGCACTCGCGTCCGGGGCCAGAGTTAGTAAGATTGTAGCCTCTCGAGAGAGGCAGGTCGTGTTCAGTTCCTGGATGGGGAAGAACTGAACCTGTTTCCGGATCCTACGTTTCTCGCCAAGAATGAGTTACCCACCAACAGGTGGGGTCCCTGGAGAATCTGCCTTCTGAAAGAAGATGCATCTCTATGTCCAGTAGAATGCCTAAAGGTCTATCTTCATAGAACTTCAGACTTCAAGGGTGGTCAACTATTCAGGGGAGAAACATCAGGCTCAAATTTATCTCTGAATCAACTCAGAGCGAAAATCACATATTTTATTCGCAGAGCGGATCCTGACAATACACCCGCAGGTCACGATCCGAGGAAAGTTGCCTCATTCTTAAATTTCTTTAATTGCATGGATTTTGAACATCTCCGTTCATACACTGGCTGGAAGTCTTCCAGAGTGTTCTTTCGCCACTATGCGAAGCAAGTAGAGGAACTAAAAGAGATCTGTGGTAGCAGTGGGTCGCGGTGTTAACCCTACTGTTTAACTCTGCGAGGAACAATGGTCTTAATTGGGACGATTAATTCCAGGGTGAGTGTGTAGTTACATACTGTACTACAAACTAAGTGAGGGCACTGTGTTGCCCATCCAGACTGTTCCATTTCCGAAGGTGAACCTAGCATAAGTGCAGACATGTGTGCCGAGCGTTTCTCACGCAAATGTCATTGATTTGTAATACAGGCTTTTATGACTTTGATACCTCGGTATCTTAAAAGTGGCATCTAATGTTTTTCTTTCAGACAAACAAGCCCTGTTTACTATCATACTTATGCTTAAAGTTTTGGGTTATCCTCTTCTTATATATATATATATATATATATATATATATATATATATATATATATATATATATATAATTGTGGTTAACCTGTCTATTTATTGCCTGTCAATAATCTGGTTCTTGAGAACCTTGCGTCTCCTTCACCTGTGTCAATTTACTGGTATAATTGAGCATTCATTCTATGTACCTTATCTGGGATAATTCTAATAGAATTGTTCCTTTATGCAAGCTATGTTGCATTGGTTTTCCTCCTATGCGGATATAAAACCTTTGTCCAATACAAGTATTGTGCGGAAAACTGGTCGATATTTCATATTGACGCAGTGGTCCTTTACAAACTATGCTTTACTTAATATAGGGCGAGACCACTATATTAGCTTGCCTGGTATTCGTACATAGATATATGTACTCTTCGAGACTTTTCCAGAGTCTAGTAGGACTCTTCCCTGTAGGGGGCAGGAAGCTCTAACATAGTTTATAGTTAGTTGAAAAGATGTATAACGGTAACATCTTAGGTCTCTAGGTCTAGTCGACCGGGAAAAAATTACCTCCGGGGAGTACGGCACGTTCTGAGAATCCACAGATACAGTAATGCTCTGGTACACTTCCATCAGGACGACATGGCTTGAGCCCAAAAAACGGATTTTGAGCGAAGCGAAAAATCTATTTTTGGGTGAGATGGCCATGTCGTCCTGATGGACCCGCCCTTGCCTTTCTAAGAAAGGGCTGTAGGACCCCTCCCTACATACAGTATCTGTAGCACCTCGTGTACGCTACAAGGAATACAGATGGCGCCAGGATTGGCGCCAGGCACGCATACGAATCGGGGGATAGGGAAGCCTTGGGAGCGGCTCCCCTTTTTCTTTCCCGAATTCGTATCTCGTCAATCTCCCTCCTACGAGACGAATCTCTGTTCAGGTCGTAGATTGCCATGTGACGTGTCTAGAATACGTCCTCTGATATGTCGCGATATCCCTTTCACGAGGGATACTCGCTCCAGGAGTTAGAATTCTGGTACCTTAAGGTAAATTCTCTGGGAATATCGCCGTAGTTGTAATATACCCTAGGAAGCTACCCTATAGGAACTTCCATCAGGACGACATGGCCATCTCACCCAAAAATAGATTTTTCGCTTCGCTCAAAATCCGTTATATATATATATATATATATATATATATATATATATATATATATATATATATATATATATATATATATATATATTTTGTGTGTGTGTATGTATGAAGGCATGTATGTATGTATATATATATATATATATATATATATATATATATATATTATATATATATATATATATTATATATATATATATATATATTATATATATATATATTATATATATATATAGACTCAAATGGTAAAATAATTTCTCTCTCTCTCTCTCTCTCTCTCTCTCTCTCTCTCTCTCTCTCTCTCTCTCTCTTTCTCTCTTTCTCTCTCTCTCTCTCTCTCTCTCTCTCTCTTGATAACACAGAACAAACTCTTGAAATAAAAATTTTTTTCCTTAACTTGAATGACGCATCGTTTAATTACGTGTCACCCTTTCCCAACCATCGCTGTTAAGTAACTTTGAATAAACGTTTCAATAAGTTTATTTTCTCTGAAGTTCAATGATTATTCTCTTTCGAATCCTTACCTTTAATATTAAGGAAAGAATAATTTAAGAATAATTAAAGAAGAATGATTAATGTCAACTCTTGAAATATACAAAGTTGTTGAATTTAGGCTTTTCTCATTTATTGTTTAACTTATCATCACGATCAGTTGGATGCCATGTTTATAACCTTCTTATATACTGTATAAACCTTGTATTCATATTCACCGTTGAGATTATTTGCCTTCATTTTCCATTATGGTGTTTTGGGGCCCTTTTTTATTGTTGCCCTAGATACCGGGGGGATGGAGGTTAGATTCCACATGGGCTCCTTTCATTGGCCCTGCTTTGAATCCCTTGACAATCGGTTCAGTCTCTACGTTGGCGGTACATAGGAATATAAGACTTGTAGTTCAGTCATACATTTTATGATGGGAAATAGTTTGAAGATACCCTAAGCCTAAAGGTAGTTTACGTCTGATTTAGACGTTTCACAAAAAATAAGAATTAATTTCGTTCCTGTAATAGGCTTCTTGTGCTATGTCAATGGTATACTGTATATGCTGGTAAAACTCTCCCGAAAGTTATCGCATTTATTATGGTAGTGGTTTAAAATTATATAACGATCTATATTACTATACTTACTATTCTTGTTTTGTTGTTTTTATTATGGTTGTAACTGTTTTTGTTACTATTGTGAAGAGTATCCTCTTTTATGCGGGCTTCTTTAAAAATGAAGGTTACGTCAGCAGAGTGGACGCTTGGTTTTTATTTCCAAATTTTCCTTATTGTTACTCTTGTGCTTTGAGTATGGATAGTTAGTAATTTTACTGTGTTAATTTTATTAGATGTGACTGATTAAGGAAAAGACATTTAAACAGAATTTAATAACATAATACAATAATTGATGTGTCATATGGGTGGAGAGGAACATGATCATAGGGAACAGAGATGTACCATGCACACCCACTTTATTCTAACACACACTTGCCCAAAGGCTTCCTTCAAGTCACATAATATGTTAAATAGAATAAAAGAATACGTTAGGACATCACGAGTATTAGTGATCGGAGGTGGTATTATTTCTCGTGGCTGTTGAACTGCAATTTAAGAATACCAAAATGTCATAGACAGGACGAAAGACGAAATCTTTCTCAAGACATCTTCCGTCCCTTTCTCCTGACTTCCTTGGAGACCTTTTAAAGGTTTAAAGGCCCTACAGACTGACCATATATACATATGATCAGCGCCTAAGCCCCCTCTCCACCCATGCTAGGACCAAGGACTGCCTGTCAATGGCTGCTGATGACTCAGCAAATAGACCTGTAGGCTACCCCAAACCCCCATCCTTAGCTCACAAGGATGGTAAGGTTGTAGCAGCCAAAGGAACTAATGAGTTTGAGCGGGACTCGAACCCCAGTCCGGCGTTCACCAGTCAGGGACGTTACCACATCGGTCATTTACTCCTGTGTAACCATTTACCTCTTTGGTCTTATTGCTTTATATCACCTATTTGGTTCTCGTTGATTGGGAAAAGGGTCAATAACCATCATTTAATTCAGACTTAGGAGACCCTAGTTAGGCGCACGCCGTGAGCTGTAGCGTTCATTAAAGTTGTTTATTTATTCTTCATCCTTGCTTCGGCTTTTCCCTTCATATGCCAACCCTTTACATCTTCCCTATTTCATCTATTTTAATGCTTTGCCTGTTCCCGAGTTTATAATTAATTTTTTTCAAACTTTCCTACCCCTCTATGTAACCCCTTTTATTCCATATTTTTCACCAGTTTCTTTATTGTATCACTTTATCCTTACGTCATCTTCTTTTCCTATACTCAATATTTTTTAATGAGGTGCATTTGTACCTACTCGCAGTGGTGCCCTTTTAGCTCGGAAAAAAAGTTTATTGCTATCTGATTGGTTAGAATTATCTTGTCCAACCAATCAGCGATAAGGAAACTTTTCCGAGCTAGAAGGGCACCCCGGTGAGTCGATGCAAATCTGACTCGCTAAAAAGAATTGACTATAGTTCTTCCATTTCTCAATGAAGCATTTCTTCTTCCTTATAACATCATTTTCAATGGCACTATTCCCTTCTCCTTCTATCCTTCCATCGACCTATATATCACCCTTTCATCTTATATAAAATATTTTTTCTTGCGTCATTGTTTTATTTCTAAGTCGCCCCTTTCCAATAAATGGTCTTTTTCCTTGTTGTCACCCGTTCCCCTTTATTTAATTCCTTGTAAAGTCCAAAACCCCTTTTAATATATTGCCTCTCTATTTGTATCTCCCCTTACTCGTTATTTAGCATTCTTTCCTGCCTCATTGGAGTAAAAAATTGATATCCTAAAGTCACCCGTATCTCTTCCATATCCCTTATACTGCCTTCTTTCTTTTTATTCGTAAACCACCAGGGGAAGAATGCAAAGTTCCAGGCAGACCTGGAAAACAAACTGAGCAACTTCCAGCGCTTTCGCCTTCCATCAGCCACATCCCTTTACATGACCCTTTTTCCCTGAACCCCCCCCCCCCCTTTCCCCTTACATCACCGCATTCCTTTTTACGTCACCCCATTCCCTTGCACCAACAGTTTCACCATTCATCGCATCAGTGAAGAATTCAGAGTTCCAGGCAGATCCGGAAAACGACCCACTATGACTACGGTCCTCTCTCTCTCGCTGTACATTTTCGACCGTGGAAGTCATGGCCCGGGCTATAATTTAGAGCATTGCCAAAGGAAAGAGGCGGGGTCAGGTGTCATTGAGAAAATCTGGGCGGAAAGCGTCTGGTGTTTGACCCAGTGACCTCTTGACCTGTTTTTAGATGGACCTCTCTTTCTCTCCTGACCTTTTTTTTTGTCCTTTATCTTTTCCCATTCCATAAGCGTCTCCCCTTTCCGCTATGGATGGCGAAGCATTTTGTACCCAACAATGCTCTCTCTCTCTCTCTCTCTCTCTCTCTCTCTCTCTCTCTCTCTCTCTCTCTCTCTCTCTCTCTCTCTCTCTCTCTCTCTCTCTTTCGTGCGGGCGCAATTACTTTTTTTATTCAAGTATTTTATAGGTATTGTCATTGCTTGATATCAACCCATGTGTGCACTTCTTATTTCTCTTCTTCTACTCTTGAATTTTTATCTCAAACGAAGTTGGGAGGAGGTTATGTTTTCTCCCCTGTTTATCCGTTTGTCTGTTTATTTGTGAACAGCTTCTTGGCAGCAGTTTTACTCATAGAATAATGAAACTTACAAGGATTAATTTTTATGTTGAGACGTGAAAGTCATTAAATTTTAAGTCCTTTGTCAAAGGTCAAGGTCAAGTTCGAGCAAAACGTCGACCGTATTAAGCCTCACCTTAACCCCCAGTTCGCGCATGGTTGCCACACAGACTTCAAATACGCCTACGGTCTAAATTGATTCTGATGAAGGCAAGCTGATTTCAGGAAATAAGCTGCCGTAGCGAAGGTCTGCACTCTGAGTGCTTTTCTAGTTGTTTCTGTTCTCATACATTCTGCTAATGTTTGCTTATATTGTCCATTGAAATAATATCTCTCTCTCTCTCTCTCTCTCTCTCTCTCTCTCTCTCTCTCTCTCTCTCTCTCTCTCTCTCTCTCTCTCTCTCTCTCTCTCTATATATATATATATATATATATATATATATATATATATATATATTTATATATATATATATATATATATATATATTTATATATATATATATATATATATATATATATATATATATTTATATATATATATATATATATATATATATATATATATATATATATATATATATATATATATATATTTCCTTTTAAGTATTTGTTGAAAATTTTGTGGTCTTGGGTTTAAGACCCGCTAAAGTTAGATAGTTTCTTATAGTGCCTATCTGCCGAGTCATGAGCAGGCGTCGCCTGGCCCTCCTTGCTCCTAGCTTGGGCGCTGACTAACCTTTTCAATATTTCTTTTCGGCGTCAATGACCTTAGATGTCAGGATGCCAGAAAACCTCAAATCAATCAATTAATCAACATTTTTTTAAACTATGGTCTTGTTTCCGCGGCTTTATATCCTTTTCAGTCAGTTATTGTAAATTCGTTATTGATTTAATTTATATTATTTATGGTTTACTTGTCATTAATCTACAGTATATGTTATTGCGTTTTATGTTATGGTACTTTATATAGTTGTTTTTTTTAAATATAATTTTAGCATTATATCTGTGGTGCCTATAAATTTCGTACGCTTCAGATCAAAGAGCCTTTTAACTTTAAAAGAGACCGGGCTTCTCATGAAGCCAATTGTGACCTCCCACATGCAGAGTTTAGGTCAAAGTTCAGAGAAAATTTTCCCTCACGCTTTTCAGAAAATATTTATTTACGCTTTTGTCGCTTAACTCACTCCAGCTGTTATTTGGTGGGATTTTTTTTAAAGGAAATTCATATATATATATATATATATATATATATATATATATATATATATATATATATATATATATATATATATATATATATATATATTTTATATATATATATACATATATATACATATATATATATATATATATATATATATATATATATATATATATATATATATATATATATATATTAGCATCATCATAGGACGTTACTAGTCCACTTTATAACAAAGGCTTCAGAAATGCCCTTCCAATTGCGTCTGTTTATGGTCTTTCTGTGCTAGTCCACGCCCATTAACTTTCTTAGTTTGTCAATCCATCGTCTTCTCTTCCTTCCCCCTTCTTGTTTTGCAATCTCTTGGGGCCTATTACCTGCCATTCACATTATACATGTGTCATGTCCATATCCATTTATTTTTCTTTTCTATTCTTAGAATATCCTCTACTTGAATTTGCTCTGTATCCATGTTGTTATTCCCATCATTATTCTTTCCATACCTCTTCGATTTGTAACAAGCTTATGTTCTAAGGCTTTAGTAAGGCTCCAAGTTTCTGATGTATAAAGTAATACTGGTAGGACCATTTGATCAAATACTTTTCTTCTTAGAGAAAGTGCCACTTTACTTTTCATAATCTCATTTTGCATACTAAAAGCTCTCCATCCCATGCCTAATCTCGTTTTAATTTTGGTCTTGAGAACACACTTATTGTCTGTATTAAGTATGTATATTTGTTGACAATCTCTAGAGATTCGTTCATAACCCTTTTCTGTTGTCTGCATTTTCATTGAACATTGTTAGTTTTACTCATATTCATTTTTAGTCCTACATTTCTGCTTATTGTATTCGGATCTTCTATAATCGTTTGCAATTTCTTCCGTGATTCACAAAACAGAACTATGTTAAATGCAAATCTTAAGTTGTCAAGGTATTCCCCATTAATATTATTGCCTACATTTTTCCAAATTAAAATTTTCTAAAACTTCTAGGTATACTGTAAATGATTTAGGAGAGATGGGGTATCCCTGTCTAACTCCTTTGTCAATATGAATTTTCTCACTATTTTTTATATATCTTTAGGATTTATGTACTTCCGTAATGAATATCTTCAAGTGTTCTAACATAAGATTCATCTATTCCCTGTATTTGAAGGGCATTCATTATGGCTGAAGTTTTGACAATAAAAAGCTTTCTTTTAGTCTGTAAATGCCATACATAGTGGTTTGTCATACTCTGATGATTTTTCTATTAGTTGGTTAATTACAGGGATATGCTCTCTCTCTCTCTCTCTCTCTCTCTCTCTCTCTCTCTCTCTCTCTCTCTCTCTCTCTCTCTCTCTCTCTCTCTCTCTCTCTCTATGTATATATATATATATATATATATATATATATATATATATATATATATATATATATATATACATGTATAAATATATTTATATATATGTATATATATAATGTATACATTATGTATATATGTGTGTGTTATGTATGTATATACATGTGATAGTATGTTTTAATCCCTTAATTGTTTATGGAAGAAACGCAAAAGAAAAATACCATTATTAATATTGGTACTAATTTATGGGCTCCCATAAGTTACAAGAATTTGGTGTGCTATACTAGAAAATGGACACAATCACTTCATGTATCCATCTAAAATATAATTTAGATATATATGCGTGTGTCTGTACTATTAACTTCCAGTTGTATAAAATATTTTATCCCTTGATCATCATTCCGAGAAACAAGCAAACAATTTCAAGTATATCATTAGGACTAAGTAAATCAGAGGTGTTTATTCGTGACATTCCCCTCATTATGCCTTAATTAACAAC
>NC_090752.1:49130682-49150682 GCF_036898095.1 Palaemon carinicauda
GAAGGATATTGGGAGTTCAATGGCAGGACAGGATTAGAAATGAGACTATAAGAGAGATTACTCGAGTGTCATATGTGGACGAGACCATGATGAGGGGAAGATGAAGATGAGATGAGAGATTAGTTCATCAAAACGGGCTCCACAAGTTGCTAGAAGAATTGGAAGACCCATGCCTATATAGCTGAGAACTATGAAGCGTGAAGTAGGAGATGATGAATGGAGAAGCATTGAATTAAATGCTCAAAATAGAGACGACTGGCAAAATCTAACCGAGCCCCTTTGCGTCAATAGACGTAGGAGGAGATGATGATTATATATATATATATATATATATATATATGCTGAGTATACTGTTTTATTAACAGAACACCACAGCATTTGCTAAGCTTGCTTACCAGAATGCATGAAATATCAAAAGAGGTTAGGCTAAAGATAAATAGAAGAAAGGCGGGGATGATGAGAACGGAATATGCAATGAAAGATGAAATATAATGGGAAGGAGAAAGGATTAATGAGGTAGAATCATTTAAGTATTTGGGAACTATGGTCTTCAATACAGGGTCATTAAAATTTAGAGAAAAAATGGAAAAAGCAAACCAAACAATGGCTAGGTTGAGTAAAATTTGGGAAATCAAATCGCCTGAAATTACACGGAAATCACTTTCACTGTCATTCATATTCGTCTTAGAAAATGACTTCAATTCAAATCTTCTTAAGTAAGACTTGGCAATCAGTTCGTTGGGTGCATCTTCGCTGCCGCCTCGTCAGCTGCTCGCCAATGTTGTTAATTAAGGCATAATGAGGGGAATGTCACGAATAAACACCTCTGATTTACTTAGTCCTAATGATATACTTGGAATTGTTTGCTTGTTTCTCGGAATGATGATCAAGGGATAAAATATTTTATACAACTGGAAGTTAATAGTACAGACACACGCATATATATCTAAATTATATTTTAGATGGATACATGAAGTGATTGTGTCCATTTTTCTAGTATCATACACCACATTCTTGTAACTTATGTGAGCCATAAATGAGTACCAGTATCAATAATGGTATTTTTCTTTTGCGTTTCTTCCATAAACAATTAAGGGATTAAAACATACTATCACATGTACATACATACATAACACACACACACACACACATATATATATATATATATATACATATATATGTATATATTATATAAACATAAATATATATATATACATATATATATATATATATAATACACACACATATATATATAATATATATATATGTATATATATATGTACATATATATATATATATATATATATACATATATATGTATATATTATATAAACATAAATATATATATATATATACATATATATATATATATACACACACATATATATATATATGTATATATATATGTACATATATATATATATATATAGAGAGAGAGGAGAGAGAGAGAGAGAGAGAGAGAGAGAGCATATCCCTGTAATTAACCAGCTGATAGAAAAATCAACAGAGTATGACAAATCACTATTTATGGCATTTACAGATTATGAGAAAGCTTTTTATTGTCAAAACTTCAGCCATGATGAAAGCCCTTCAAATACAGGGAATAGATGAATCTTATTTTAGAACACTTGAAGATATCATTAAGGAAGTACAGAAATCCTAAAGATATATAAAAATAGTGAGAAAATCCATACTGATAAAGGAGTTAGACAGGGATACCCTATCTCCCTAAATCATTTACAGTATATCTAGAAGATTTTGAAAATTCTAATTTGGAAAATGTAGGCAATAATATTAATGGGGGAATACCTTAACTACTTAAGATATGTATATAACATAGTTCTGTTTAGTGAATCACGGGAGAAATTGCAAACGATGATAGAAGATCCGAATACAAAAACCAGAAATGTAGGACTAAAAATGAATATGAGTAAAACTAACATAATGTTCAATGAAAATGCAGAGACAAAGGAAAAGAGTTATAAACAAACCTCTAGAGATTGTTAACAAATATACATACTCAATACAGACAATAAGTGTGTCCCCAAGACCAAAATTTAAAGGAGAATAAGCATGGGATGGAGAGCTTTTAGTATGCAGAATGAGATTATGAAAAGTAAAATGGCACTTTCTCTAAGAAGAAAAGTATTTAATCAAATGGTCCTACCAGTATTACTTAATACATCAGAAACTTGGAGCCTTACTAAAGCCTTAGAACATAAGCTTGTTACAAATCGAAGAGCTATGGAAAGAATAAAGACGGGAATAACAGCATGGATACGAGAGCAAATTAAAGCAGAGGATATTCTAAGAATAGAAAAGAAAAATAAATGGATATGGGCATGACACATATAAAATGTGAATGGCAGGTAATAGGCCTCAAGAGATTGCAAAACAAGCAGGGGAAAGAAGAGAAGACGATGGATTGACAAACTAAGAAAGTTAACGGGCGTGGACTAGCACAGAAAGACCATAAATAGACGCAATTGGAAAGGCATTTCTGAAGCCTTTGTTATAAAGTGGACTAGTAACGTCTTATGATGACGCTAATATATATATATATATATATATATATATGTATATATATATGTATATATATACATATATATATATATATATATACATATATATATATATATATATATATGGTTTTCCTTTAAAAAAATCTCGCCGATAACGGCTGGAGTGAGTTGAGCGACAAAAGCGTAAATAAATATTTTCTGAAAAGCGTGAGGGAAAATTTCCTCTGAACTTTGACCTAAACTCTGCATGTGGGAGGTCACAATAGGCTTCATGAGAAGCCCGGCCTCGTTTAAAGTTAAAAGGCTCTTTGATCTGAAGCGTACGAAATTTATTGGCACCACAGATATAATGCTAAAATTATATTTAAAAAAACAACTATATAAAGTACCATAACATAAAATGCAATAACATATAGATCAATGACAAGTAGACCATAAATAATATAAATTAAAGCAATAATAAATTTATAATAATAGACTGAAAAGGATATAAAGCAGCGGAGACAAGACCATAGTTTAAAAAAATGTTGATTAATTGATTGACTTGAGATTTTCTGGCACCCTAACATCTAAGGTCATTGACGCCCGAAAAGAAATATTGAAAAGGTTTAATTGTGAGCGCAAGCTGGTGAGAGAGAGAGAGAGAGAGAGAGAGAGAGAGAGAGAGAGAGGTTGCCCATGAATAGCCGAAGAAAGGGACAGTGACACTGACCTGGAGACTGAACATAATTAAAGTCAGCGCCCAAGCTAGGAGCAGGGAGGGACAGGCAATGCCTGCTCATGACTCGGCAGATAGGCACTAGAAGAAACTATCTAGCTTTAGCGGGGTCTTAAACCCAAGACCACCAAATTTTCAACAAATACTTCAATGGAAGAAATATATATATATATATATATATATATAAAGAGAGAGAGAGAGAGAGAGAGAGAGAGAGAGAGAGAGAGAGAGAGTGAGAGATTATTTCAATGGACAATATAACCAAACATTAGCAGAATGTATGAGAACAGAAACAACAAGAAAAGCACTCTAAGAGTGAAGACCTCCACCACGACAACTCATTTCCTGAAATCAGCTTGCCTTCCTCAGAATCAATTTAGACCGTAGTCCCATTTGAAGTCTGTGTGACAACCATGAGCGAAACTGGGGGGGTTAAGGCGAGGCTTAATTCGGTCGACCTTTTGCTCGAACTTGACCTTGACCTTTGACCAAGGACTTTTAAAATTTAATGACTTCCACGTCTCAACATTAAAATTAATCCTTGAAAGTTTCCTTACTCTACGAGTAAAAACTGCTGCCAAGAAGTTGTTCACAAATAAACAGACAAACGGATAAACAGGGGCGAAAACATGACCTCCTTCCAACTTTGTTGGAGGAGGTAAAAATTCAGGAGTAGAAGAGGAGAAATATGAAGTGCACATATGGGTTGATATCAAGCAATGACAATACCTAAAAAATACTTGAATAAAAAAAAGAAATTGCACCCGCACGAGAGAGAGAGAGAGAGAGAGAGAGAGAGAGAGAGAGAGAGAGATAGCATTGTTGGGTACAAAATGCTTCGCCATCCATAGCGGAAAGGGGAGACGCTTATGGAATGGGAAAAGATAAAGGAAAAAAAAAAGGTCAGGAGAGAAAGAGAGGTCCATCTAAAAACAGGTCAAGAGGTCACTGGGTCAAACACCAGACGCTTTCCGCCCAGATTTTCTCAATGACACCTGACCCCGCCTCTTTCCTTTGGCAATGCTCTAAATTTATAGCCCGGGCCATGACTTCCACGGTCGAAAATGTACAGCGAGAGAGAGGGACCGTAGTCATAGTGGGTCGTTTTCCGGATCTGCTGGAACTCTGAATCTTCACTGATGCGATGAATGGTGAAACTGTTGGTGCAAGGGAATGGGGTGACGTAAAAAGGAATGCGGTGATGTAAGGGGAAAGGGGGGGGGGGGTCAGGAAAAAGGGTCATGTAAAGGGATGTGGCTGATGGAAGGCGAAAAGCGCTGGAAGTTGCTCAGTTTGTTTTCCAGGTCTGCCTGGAACTTTGCATTCTTCCCCTGGTGGTTTACGAATAAAAAGAAAGAAGGCAGTATAAGGGATATGGAAGAGATATGGGTGACTTAAGGATATTAATTTTTTACTCCAATGAGGCAGGAAAGAATGCTAAATAACGAGTAAGGGGAGATACAAATAGAGAGGCAATATATTAAAAGGGGTTTTGGACTTTACAAGGAATTAAATAAACGGGAACGGGTGACAGCAAGGAAAAAGAACCATTTATTGGAAAGGGTCGACTTAGAAATAAAACAATGATGCAAGAAAAAATATCTTATGTAAGATGAAAGGGTGTAGTAAAGGTCGATGGAAGGATAGAAGGAGAAGGGAATAGTGCCATTGAAAATGATGTTATAAGGAAGAAGAAATGCTCCATTGAGAAATGGAAGAACTATAGTCAATTCTTTTTAGCGAGCCAGATTTGCATCGACACGCAGGGGTGCCCTTATAGCTCGGAAAAGTTTCCTGATCGCTGATTGGTTGGCCAAGATAATTCTAACCAATCAGATAGCAATAAACTTTTTCCGAGCTAAAAGGGCACCGCTGCGAGTCGATGCAAATGCGCCTCATAAAAAAAATTGAGTATAGGAAAAGAAGATGACGTAAGGATAAAGTGATGCAATAAAGAAACTTGGTGAAAAATATGGAATAAAAGGGATTACATAGAGGAGTAGGAAACTTTGAAGAAAATGAATTATAAACTCGGGAACAGGCAAAGCATTACAATAGATGAAAGTAGGGAAGATGTAAAGGGTTGGCATATGGAAAGAAAAGCCGGAGCAAGGAGGATGAATGAATTAACAAGTTTACTGAACACTACAGCTCATGGCGTACGCCTAACTAGGGTCTCCCGAGTCTGAATTAAATGATGGTTGCTGACCCTTTTCCCAATCAACAAACACCAAATAGGTGATATGAAGCAATAAGGCCAAAGAGAGTAAATGGTTACACAGGAGTAAATGACCGATGTGGTAACGTCCCTGACTGGTGAAGGCCAGACTGGGGTTCGAGTCCCGTTCAAACTCATTAGTTCCTTTGGTTGCTACAAACCTTACCATCCTTGTGAGCTGAGGATGGGGGTTTGGGGGAGCCTACAGATCTATTTGCTGAGTCATCAGCAGTCATTGACTGGCCCTCCTTGGTCCTAGCTTGGGTGAGAGGGGGCTCAGGCGCTAATCATATGTATATATGGTTTAGTCTCTAAGGCCTTTAAACCTTTAAAAGGGAGGGAAGATGTCTTGAGAAAGTTTACGCCTTTCGTCCTGTCTATGACATTTTGTTATTCTTAAATTGCAGTTCAACAACCACGGGAAATAATACCACCTTCCATCACTAATAGTCGTGATGTCCTAACGTAGCCTTTTATTCTATTTAAACACATTATGTAACTTGAAGGACGCCTTTGGGCAAGTGTGTGTTAGAATATGGTGGGTGTGCATAGTACACTCTCTGTTCCTTATGATTATGTTCCTCTCCACCCACATGATACATCAATTTTTGTATTGTTATTAAAAAATTTTTAAATGTCTTTTCCTTAATCAGTCACCTCTAATAAAATTAAACACAGTAAAATGACTATCTATCCATACTCAAAAGCACAAGAGAAACTATGAGCAAAACTTGGTAATGAAAACCAGGCGTCAACTCTGCTGACGTAACCTTTATTTTTAAAGAAACCTGCATAAAAGAGAGTCTCCTTCACAATAATAACAAAATCAGTTACAACTACAACAAAAGCAACAAAATAAGAATAGTAAGTATAGTAATATAGATCAGTTGTATTAAATATATGTTTGTGAAAAATAAATACCGTAAAGGCGCAGTGGGAGTAACACAAACTGATTCCGGTATCCTGGCTATTAAAATTCTCCTATATAATTTGATCCATTTTAAGGTTTCGCATTATATTGAAAGAGGAAGGCAGCCAATCTAGATAGGACCAAACCTCGGCTAACTCAATAATCTTAAGCTCTTTGCCATAATAAATGTGATATCTTTCGTAAGAGTTTTTACCAACAAATATACCATCGACACAACACATGAAGCCTATTATAGCACCAAAATTAATTTTCATTTTCTGTGGAACGTCCAAATTAGTTTCAGTGGTATAGGAAAGAAGGCCATTACAAAGAGATCTGACCTAAACTAACTATTTGTCACCATAAAATGTATGACTAAACTACAAGTCTTATAATCCTATGTGCCATCAACGTAGAGCCTGAAAGGATTGTCAAGGAATTCAAAGTAGGGCCAATGAAAAAGAGCCCGTGAGGAATCTAACCCCCCACCCCACCCCCGGCCGTATCTAGGACAACAATAGAAAGACCCCAAAGAACGAAGAGGCGATATAAAGGCAAATAATTTCAATGGTGAATATCAATACAATGTATATATAGTATATAAGAAGGTTATAAACAGGGCAATCCAACTGATCGTGATGATGAGTTAAAACAATAAGTGTAAAAAAACCTAAATTCAAGACAACTTTGTGTTTCAAGAGTTGACATTAATCGTTCTTCTTAATTATTCTTAAATTATTCTTTCCTTTATATTAGAGGTGTAGCAAAAGAGGTAAGAATTCGAAAGAGAATAATAATTGAACTCCATAGAAAATAAACTTATTAAAACGTTCATTTAAAGTTACTTATCATCGGCGAGTGGGAAAGGGTGACACTCAATTAAACGATGCGTCTTTCAAGTTAAGGAAAAAAATTTTGAGAGAGAGAGAGAGAGAGAGAGAGAGAGAGGAGAGAGAGAGAGAGAGTGAAATTGGAAATGAAATTTACTATTTCAGTCTATTTTTATAAATATATAATATTATATATATTATATAATATATATATCAGCATATATATTATATATACATATATATATTATATATAATATATATATATATATATATATATACATACATACATACATACAAACACACTTTTATATATATACATATATATATACATATATATATATATACATATATATATATATATATATGTATATATATATATATATATATATATATCCTTTGCCGTTACTAGCCCACTGCCAGAACAAAGACCTCAAACATGGTCCTTCCCATGCGTCTGTTTATAGTCTTTGTGTGTAGTCCACACCCGTAAAGTTTCTTAGCTTGTCAATCCATCGTCTTTTCTTCCTCCCTGCTTCTTTTACATTCTCTAGGGACCCATTCAGTTATTCTTAATACCCATCTATTGTCTGTTATTCTTATTATATGTCATGTCTAATGACCATTTTGCTTTTCTTATATGTTGTTATAATATCCTCTACTTTAGCTTTCTCTCGTATTCATGTTGCTCTTCTGTCTCTTAGTGTTACTCCCATCAATATTCTTTCCACAGATCTCTGAGTTGTAACTAGATTATGTTCTAAGGCTTTAGTAAGGCTCCAAGCTTCTAATGTATAAGTTAATACTGGTAGGACCCTCTTATTTATCTATTTTCTTTTTTAGAGAAAGTGGCATTCAAATTTTCAAAATCTCATTTTGTTACCAAATGTTCTCCATATATACATATATATATATAATATATATATAATATATATATATAAATAAATATATACATATATATAAATACATACATATATATAAATATATACACAATATATGTAAATATATATATATATATATATATATGCTTATAAGTCACTAAATAGCACGTGACAATATATTCAGCCAAGGCCTCAGGAAAAATAAAAGAAGGTATACCGAGCGCTTTCGTGTTATTTCAACACATTTTCGAGGTACAATTGCTAAAAACACAGAGAACATCTAAGAAAGTAAACAATAAAAACTGAAAAAATTGAAAACAAGTATTCAAAGTCCGGTTAAAACTAGTACAGCAGATACAGAGCAGTTCAACAGGTGATTAAAAAGAAACAATCTTACAAATCTCGTTATAACAAATGGGTCCAGTTTGTACATACCCTGGCTTACATTCATTAAGTCACTGTGATATTTGATAAAAGCAGATTCAATTATATTCCTACGGGTTATATTATTACAATATAAAACAACTTTTGCCCCCTCCCAATAAATCATGTGATTAAAATTATTAATGTGTAAAAACAAAGCATTCGAAATTTGTCCCGTTCTCACACTATATTTGTGTTGTTTAATTCTGGTGTCCAGTCCCTTCCCAGATTGTCCTAGATAAAAACAATTGCAGTTCATGCAAGGAACCCTGTAAATGCAGCCCTGAGAAACTTTGGGAGAATTCCTTATTAGTATGCTCTTCAGTGTATTTGAAAATTTAAAAACAACATTAATATTAAAATTCTTGCAAAAACTCGGAACCCTCCGTAAGAGGTCATTATATGGTAAAACAAGCACATTATCATTATTAAAAGCCATTCTCGGAGTTACAGAATAAAACGTTCTTTGTGCTTTTTGTAAAGCACATTCAATAAAATATCTAGGGTATTTCAATTTCTCCGATATGTTGAAGATATTTTCTAACTCTTCCTGAAGAAATTCCGGGCTGCAGATACGTAAGGCTCTTAAAAACATAGAAGAAAAAGTAGCCTTCTTAACTTGATTACTATGGTTGGAATAATAGTGAATATAGGAATTAACGTTTGTAGGTTTTCTATACACTGAGTATTTGAAGCTATTTAGAGTACGGTGAACATTTACATCCAAAAATGAAAGACAACCATCACGTTCTTCTTCACAAGTGAAATTAATGGAAGGTACCAAATTATTCAGTTCAGAGAGAAAAGCATTTACATTTTCGGTTAGAGGCCATATGCAAAAAATATCATCAACATACCTATACCACAGAACACCATAAGGCAAAATATTAGGTAAAAATCTTGTTTCAAAAAACTCCATATATAAATTACTTAAAACAGGCGAAAGAGGATTTCCCATTGCCATACCAAACTTTTGTGTATAGAATTTGTCATCAAAAGTAAAAACAGAATCACAAATGCAGAGTTTAACCAGTTCTAAAATATTATGAGTGGACAAGGGTAAATCATAATTGTCTAAAAATTCAGCTAAATATTCAAGCAAGTCATGTATAGGTACTTTTGTAAACAGAGATACAACATCAAAACTAATCATTTTAAACTTAAAATTAATAGTTGTGCTATTCAGTTTTTCTATCAGATCTACATTATGTTTGATATTGGAATTCGAAATGCTTCCAACTAAAGGTGAAAGAATCTTAACCAGCCATTTTGAAAGCTTATAAGTACATGACCCAACAGAACTGATAATTGGTCTAATGGGGTTACCAGGTTTATGTGTTTTTACAAGACCATACAAATAAGGTAAAGTTGGAGATATTGTTACAAATTGTTTAATCAAATCTTTATTATTTTTTAAGATACTTTTGACCTTCTTATTAAAATGAGAAATCACACGTTCAGATGGATTTGATGTCAGTAGATCATAGGTATTAACATCACTCAGCAGTAAGTACAGTTTATCTTTGTAATCTTGTTTATTTAGTATAACCAAGGCGCTAGACTTATCAGCTTTCGTGAAATGAAGTTCGTCATTATTTTTCAGCTTTTTGTAAACTTTTAGGAATCTTAATGGTACATTTGAATAGGAGGGGCATGAATTTACACCATAGATAAAACCTTTAACAAGATTAAGATTGTCATCCGATATCCTACCAAATTTTTCTAAATTACAAAAGGCTTCAGATATACCAACATAGTCATGTGTAGTGGGTGTTACAGAAAAACTCAGACCATACCCAAAAGCAGGTAAGGCCGACTCATCAAGGTCATAACCCTTGTCCACTCATAATATTTTAGAACTGGTTAAACTCTGCATTTGTGATTCTGTTTTTACTTTTGATGACAAATTCTATACACAAAAGTTTGGTATGGCAATGGGAAATCCTCTTTCGCCTGTTTTAAGTAATTTATATATGGAGTTTTTTGAAACAAGATTTTTACCTAATATTTTGCCTTATGGTGTTCTGTGGTATAGGTATGTTGATGATATTTTTTGCATATGGCCTCTAACCGAAAATGTAAATGCTTTTCTCTCTGAACTGAATAATTTGGTACCTTCCATTAATTTCACTTGTGAAGAAGAACGTGATGGTTGTCTTTCATTTTTGGATGTAAATGTTCACCGTACTCTAAATAGCTTCAAATACTCAGTGTATAGAAAACCTACAAACGTTAATTCCTATATTCACTATTATTCCAACCATAGTAATCAAGTTAAGAAGGCTACTTTTTCTTCTATGTTTTTAAGAGCCTTACGTATCTGCAGCCCGGGAATTTCTTCAGGACGAGTTAGAAAATATCTTCAACATATCGGAGAAATTGAAATACCCTAGATATTTTATTGAATGTGCTTTACAAAAAGCACAAAGAACGTTTTATTCTGTAACTCCGAGAATGGCTTTTAATAATGATAATGTGCTCGTTTTACCATATAATGACCTCTTACGGAGGGTTCCGAGTTTTTGCAAGAATTTCAATATTAATGTTGTTTTTAAATTTTCAAATACACTGAAGAGCATACTAATAAGGAATTCTCCCAAAGTTTCTCAGGGCTGCATTTACAGGGTTCCTTGCATGAACTGCAATTGTTTTTATCTAGGACAATCTGGGAAGGGACTGGACACCAGAATTAAACAACACAAATATAGTGTGAGAACGGGACAAATTTCGAATGCTTTGTTTTTACACATTAATAATTTAATCACATGATTTATTGGGAGGGGGCAAAAGTTGTTTTATATTGTAATAATATAACCCGTAGGAATATAATTGAATCTGCTTTTATCAAATATCACAGTGACTTAATGAATGTAAGCCAGGGTATGTACAAACTGGACCCATTTGTTATTAACGAGATTTGTAAGATTGTTTCTTTTTAATCACCTGTTGAACTGCTCTGTATCTGCTGTACTAGTTTTAACCGGACTTTGAATACTTGTTTTCAATTTTTTCAGTTTTTATTGTTTACTTTCTTAGATGTTCTCTGTGTTTTTAGCATTGTACCTCGAAAATGTGTTGAAATAACACGAAAGCGCTCGGTATACCTTCTTTTATTTTTCCTGTGGCCTTGGCTGAATATATATATATATATATATATATGTATATATATATATATATATATATATATGTATATATATATATATATATAAATACACATATATATATATATGTATATATAAATATATATATATATATATATATATATATACATATATACATATATACATATATATATATATATATATACATATATACATATATCTATATACATATATATATATATATATATATATCACTGTGTGAATGACTGAGGGAGGAAGATAGATAAAAAGGTTTCAGTCTTTGACTCAGTTAAAAAAGGGGAAGGGACTTAGCTGGTATCCTGTGGGAAGAGACCCAAAGTTGGATTCCTATTTCAAGAGAAATATACTGACATAGGGTAAGGAAACAATTTAATAGCAATGAATAAAACACACATGGAGAGAAAGTAATTATACAAGCCTGTGCAATGATAAAAAAATACTAATAAATACGATTCTTCATAAAAATATTTAACAAGAATATGATACAACACAGAAAAAGAGTAAAAGTAACAAGAATATATTTTGCTGTCAGTTCAGCTTATAAGAATGCTATTTCAAGTTGTATACATCCTAAACGTCACACTATCTTAGAGTTGACAACCTTCATCAAATATTCATCAAAGTAATTTACTGGAAACGAAATTCATTTTCATATTGGATGTGGAACTAGGTTAATCTCTCTTCGATTTTATGGTCCGTCGCTTGCTCTGGGTGGTCGTATCACGAGTAGCTCATCTTGCGTGAAGATAGAAGGAGAGATAAGAGAAGAAGAATACTCGAAGGGGCATTAGAATATGATATCGTTTTCTATAGGAATGAAAATCACAAAATGGAGTCACAACATATTATTGATGGAGAAAGAAATCTGTTATGGCAAATGTGGACAAGAAAGGCGATTTCAACCAAGGAAAATATATAACTTGATACAGACAAGATATAGTTGTTAAATAAGTGAATATAATGGGACCAGAAGGGATCTGGTATAAAAAAATAAAAATCTGAAACGCGATGTTTTTAATAAAGGCCTCAGTTTGCAGCTATAAATTCTTGATAGAATAAATACACTAGAGGTAAAAAAGACACAATTACATTGGAAATGTTTTGAATCGTCCTTCCAAATAAAAGAGAATGAGGAAACAGTCAAAACAACATGAATGATGTTTGTGGAGAAACGAGAAAGTCCGAGATCAAGCCAGACAAGAATTTGTTAATGGTTGAGAAAGACAGTTTTCTAACTGAAGTAGAAAACATGCAGGGAAAATTCAAATTAGCGATGGGGATGTAAAGGAAAGGAAGTTTAGTGTATAATATGGCAATAGGCGTAAAGCTTACCTGACAGATAGTGATTCCAGTAATCTAAAATAATGCCCATAAATATAATTCAGGAATAATATATTACTGAAATGTAATTTTTCATATTTGAATTAAATAAAAAAAAAAGACTGGGCAAAACAATTGAGACAGTTTCCCTGAGAATAAGAACAAGACATTTTAGAGAACTATCAAAGAAAGAGATGACAGTCAAAGGAGACAAAAATCCTAAACGTTAAAGCCCTGTTGGGACTAGTCAGTCTTTAAGGAAGTGAAGATTGGGTGATGAATATGCATGATGGAAAAAGGGAGGAAGTCGAAAGTGGAACATCTACAAAAGGTCCAAGTTGTGCGAAGGGAGGATACAGTAAGAAATGAATAATGATGTAGTAGTTTCTGTTCACGAAACCTTTCCCTTTTATATGCAATAATTCAATGTGAGGAAAGATCAGTAACAGAGGAGTTAGATAAACAGTCTTGCCATTCGAATCAAGAAGGAAAAAGACATGTTTCTGATGCACAAAAGGGTTTAGAAAGGAAAGAGTGGGAGAGTACAAATGAGTTACTTCATGGACAGTATGAGAAGGGATGATAAATGGTGTGTTTGGGCTAGGATTACAAGAGATGATGACAGAATGATATATAAATATATATATATATATATATATATATAGGCTATATATATATATATATATATATAGGCTATATATATATATATATATATGTATCGAAAACGACAACAAATCAAGCTGTTTCGCTGTTTCTATTCCACTGCAGGACAAAGGCGTCAGACATGCCTTTATTCATGTATGGATGTATGGGGGTTTGACATGTTTTTATCACCACGCTGGCCACTGCAGATTGGTGATGGTGGAGACATTTGCCCGATGGCTCAAAGCAAACCAATGTAGTATGAGTGGTCCTCACTAGTACAGATTTACTGATCATAGCGAACACAAAGCCTTCAACCACGTTATAGTACATCACTCAGAAAGGGTACAACTCTGTGTGTGTGTGTATGTATGTATGTGTGTATGTATATATATATATATATATATATACATAAATATATATATGTATATATACATACATATATAATTATATGCATATACATACATACATATACATACATTCATATATATATGCATATATATATATATATACACACATACATATATAACAATATATACATATGTATATATATACATACATATATACACACACATATATATATACATATATATATATATATATATATATAATCACTAAACAATCAAATGAACTCAAATACAAAAACAACCGTACTAATAATATTCCACCAAGTCTTTTAATACAACTGATCAACTCGACTCTCAAGCATAAGTGCGTTGGAGATACGAATCGTAATGATCTACCCGAAAGTAAATCAGGACGAGAACTTGTGGGACGTCAAGTGGAAGACTCTGGCTGTCCACCTCCTAGACGCTTCCGTTATTAGGGGACTATTGCTCCTGTCGCCTCCCATTTGGAGTACTTGAGGAGAACCAGGATGGATGAGAGAGAGAGAGAGAGAGGAGAGAGAGAGAGAGAGAGAGAGAGAGAGATTTGAAAATTTTTAAACGTGGTAATAAGGAATTATTATGAACAAAAAATTTAATCTATCAGTTTATTTTTTAATCTATTTATCTACCTATATTTCTAAATATATACCTATATCCATATTTATCTACCTATCTATCTATAAATATTATATATATATACATATATATACACAGACATATATATATAATATATATATATACATACATATATATATATATATATATATACGCACATATATATAATATAAATATATATAATATAATATATATATACATATATATATATATATATATATTACAAGAAAAGGAAAGTACTAATATCATTGAGAGAGAGAGAGAGAGAGAGAGAGAGAGAGAGAGAGAGAGGAGAGAGAGAGAGAGAGAGAGAATATAAATTAAATAGCGGAATACAAAAAATTAAAACAAGGTGAAGTTTAGATATGGAAAATGCAAAAAATAAATCTACCTATATAAAAATAGAGGAAAGAAAACTTTATTGAAAAAAAAAATACTGCAATGACACACAAACATCCCGTATCTCTCTTTTTAGTTTTTTAGAAGTTTGCAAACAAAAATTGACTGTATACTGGCAGTTATACAGCAATAAACATGGATGCCAAACTACTAAACTACTGTACTTTCTCACACAGACAGCATACAAAAGTTTCCCCTTTGGAAGGTAATTTTAATTAAAATCGACTTCTAAATTTAATAATGTTGCCTGACTAATGTTTTCCACAGGTAATCAACGACGCTTACGTACTTGATTACAGCGCCAGATAAATAAGTTTCGCTATTGATAAAGGTTATTCTAATTAATTTCTTTTTATAAATTAAAGTTACTCCAACATAAAAAAAGTTTACCCTCATAATAACTTTTGATTAGATTCTATCTCATTTTCATGTTGTTTACAGACTCACTTATATGAATATGCTTAACGAAAGACAAACTTATGTTAATTCTCCTACTCCCGGCCCCCTCCCCCCAAAAAAAAAAACTTTGCTGGGAATACTGAAATCACGAACGCTCTTTTTTTCCCAAGAGCATTCATTGATAACGTACTTTAACCTATGCTAAAACATTTTGTGCATCTTTTTGCAAATCCATCATTTTACATTACAATGTTGCAATATCATTGTGATATGCAAATAGAAAGATTTATAATGATATAGAATTATAGATTACGATTCGTACACGACACGAAAAACACCACCAAATATAAATATTGAAAATAATTGCGTAAAAGTAGATATTAAAAAAAAATTATTCCCATCAACAATTACCTAGATATTCACGAGCAGACGTTTTTCGTTATAATGAATGAAGTAACATTTGGCTCTTCTGAACAAAGGCTTGACTTCCATTTGTGTTCATGATGAGAATTATATGAACGTTAGTTATAGCATTGTAGAGTGCGACATTTTATGAATCCTGGCATGATTCAATTTTCATTCCGCTTCTTTCACTGGATATGAACTACGACATAAAATTGGCTCCAGGCGAATAAAACAATAAAGGATTTCCGGTTAGTGAAATGTGCGTTGTGAATACCGCAGAGTTTTCCGGGGTGTCTGCTCTCCGTTGCACTATTGTTAAACCTATTCAATCTTTTTTCAGCGACGGGCGTTTTCAAAATTATCATTGTACGTTTTATTCAAACATCTCATCACAATTTAGAGCATTTATACATAATTTGTTTATATATTGTAAATGCAAAAGTTAAAATCTTTAAAATTTCTCTAAATTACGAAGAATTTGAATCTTTTTATATATCTTTTATACATAATTCAAAGAAATAATGAAACCAAGTAGAGGGATGAAAGGACAGATGTAGGAAAGAGTAAGGAATAGATGAAGGGATAAAAGCAGGTATAAGGAAGAATGAATAAATATGACAGGACAATTGGTGTAAAAGGAGGAAATAGAGGCGATTTGGGTAAAACAAGGCAAGATTTGCAAAAGAGAGAGAGAGAGAGAGAGAGAGAGAGAGAGAGAGAGAGAGAGAGAGAGAGAGAGAGAGAGAGAAGTTAAACTGTACATGAAAAAGAATAAATTTAAAATCAAATTAGAAACCTTCGAGAAGGAGTGAGGAGAGGAAGATAAAAAAAATAATAAAGAACGACAATAAAACTCAAAGGATGCAAAAGGAGAGATGCATGAAAAAAAGGAGAGAGGAAAGGTTGCACACAGCTAATCTGTATGCTAATGTTGTTTTTCCCTTACCGCATCAATTTTTCAGCCACGCACAACACCGGGGATGGTTCACAAGGGACTTCGAAAAAGGAAAAGACAAGAGGGGCTCGTTTGTAGCCGCCTGAACGCGGCTAAGGCACAATTTCATGCGAAAAAAATAACATGTTTGTTGTGATAGGAGTTGGATTTCCCCTGGGAAAACAAAAAGGGATATCCGTTTGCTTTTAAGTGAAAAATTCTATCTGATGTTTCAAAACACACGCACACACACGCACACACACACACACATATATATATATATATATATACAGGTATATATATATATATATATACACAGGTATATATATATATATATATATATAATATATATATATACAGGTATATATATATATATATATACCTGTATATATATATATATATATATATAAATACATATATACACACACACACACACTAGTGTACGCGACCCGCTAAAATGATGGTTAAATATTTAAATATATATGCACACCCATCATTTCAACTCTTCTCACCCGTTGAGATGCTACAGTTAGAGAGTTTGTGTGTCCTCTGATCAGCCAGACAGTACTATATTGGATCCCTCCCTCATTTGTCCTCATCCTCTTGACAAAACTGAGATTACCAAATAATTATTCTTCGCTCCCGGGGTTAAATACTGCACTGTAATAGTTCAGTGGCTGTTTTCCTCTTGGTAAGGGATGACGACACTGTTTATGGTAAGCAGCTCTTCTAGGAAAAGGACACTCCAAAATCAAACCATTGTTTTCTAGTTTTGGGTAGTGCCATAACCCCTGTACCTTTATCTTTCACTGTCTTTGGGTAGAGTTCTCTTGCTCGAAGGTACACTCAGGCATACTAATCTAACTGATGTTTCTTCTTGTATTTTGTGACGTGTTCATAATTTATATAAGAAAGCTTTATTTTAATGTTGTTACTGTTTTTAAGATATAATTGTTCATTACTTCTCTTGTAGTTTATTTATTTCCTTATTTCCTTTCCTCAGAGGGTATTTTCCCTGCTGGAGCCATTTGGTTTAGGACATCACGCTTTTCCATCTAGGGTTGTAACTTAGCCAGTAATAATAATAATAATAACAATAATAATAATAATAATAATAATAATAATAATAATAATAATAATAATAATAATAATAATTATTATTATTATTATTATTATTATCATCATCATTATTATTATTATTACTCAATACAATACGGTAGTTATGGTTTCCGAGTATACCTCTCGGGGTACATACACTCACCGGAGTATGACTACTCTCACTCGCCCTACCATAGGACTGGGAGAGACCAAGAAGTTATACGTCTGAAAATGCCATCCAGCGTGTCCGGAAATATATATATATATATATATATATAAATATTATATATATATAAATATATATATATATATATTTCATATATGTATATATATATAATATATATATATATATATATATATATATTTCATATATGTATATATATATAAATATATATACATATATATATATATATATATATATATATAATTTAAGGGATGAAATTTCATACTGAGATACGAATAATTACTGAAGCAACAACGCATAATAGTTATAAGGAACAAGCAAGAATGTTGAATAGTATACTACATAGACGGAGAATAAATTGCGCTAGGTTCCAAGGCGGCGCAAATTTGAATACTAATTGTATAATAAACCTTGAATGGAGATTCTCATGCGCCTGAATTTGAATGTCTGGCCTTGGGCATAAACAATGTTTCGAAAGCAAGACCCCAAGGTATGACTCTCGTGTTGAACTCTCGTTATGCTAACAAAGTGAGAGACATGGGGATAAATCATAATATATATATATATATATATATATATATATAAATATATATATATATATATGTATATATACATATATATATATATATATATATACTGTATATAATGTATATATATGTATATATATATATGTATATATACATATATACATACATACATACATACATATATATATATATATATATATATGTATGTATACAAATACTTGAAGGTGTTATTGAAAAAAGTCAATAAGAACAGTAGCATTCCTGCTTCAAAAGCAGAGAGGGGAACTCATAAAAGTCTCTGTAACCACTTTATGTAACTTTATCTAACTATCACTCCAACTCATGTAATGCAAATCCAACTATTAATCAATAACTATTGCTTGTTTCCCGGAATACACAAGGAGAATAATTTCTGATACGCTGGAATGAAAAAGATAAAGATGAGATATACAATAAACCTTTTTAGAAAACATACAATGGCTTGAATGAGAGCATCTATCAGTAGTTCCAAGATACAGTAGCTGTATTTCCCTTGTGTTTGAAATTCTTTCAAAATCTAACTGTGATTTTTCTTAGAAGTTATGGATATTTATGAATCAATTAAGAGTACTTCCATTCCTTACGTCAATAGAGATATCCAGCAAGTCAACTATGACATTGGTATAAAAAAAACTAAAAGACAATTCCGAGAAAGATTTTATTCTCCCTCCAGACAAGACGAACTAACGAGAGATATATATGGCTGGCGTAACCTAGCTCTTCAATGCCAAAAAGAAAAGTATACTGATAGACTTTTCCCTTTAATTACAAATTCCATTTTCTGAAAGGTAATACTTTGAACGATTCAATTAACAAATATGGCACTGTAAAATATTACTTACAGTCCTAAGTACAGATGATTTCAGTAATTGTAACAGTCAAACCCCTACTTTATTTCATATGAAATTATGGCAACCTTCTTTAATGGGATAGAATAAAAACCATCGCAATGCTGAGAAAGGTATTTCGATTAATAAGGAAAGGAGAAAAATAGAAAATAAAGCATCATATTCACTTCTATGATGACCACATGAACCTTGAATTTATGAACTCTTGTGCACTTATTACCGACATAAACTCTGAATATTACAATTTAAAGGACAAAATACATAAATCTAATACGAATTCATTATTTTCGTCCTCATCGTGACTTGGCAACTTTTCGAGCAACGCTATGACCTTAGTTAACGACTTTATTGACTTTAATGGAACGTAAATATCGTCAGAAAACTTGATTCATATAATCCTGAATGTATATTACCTTCCCATTGAACGCTCTATCATCTTCTTGAACGCAATTTATACTTTACAGAACGTCATTGCCACCCCCTTGAACGCGGCTAGTACCAATAATATGGCCACAATCACCTGAGCAAAAATGCTTTAAAACGCATATGAACGCTTTTA
>NC_090752.1:49155682-49163182 GCF_036898095.1 Palaemon carinicauda
ACAAGGAAAAATAAAATATTCTAAGAATATCTCTTATATAAACTATAAAATCTTCAACAAAACAAGAGGAAGAGAAATCAAATAAAATAGTGTGACCGAATGTACCCTCAAGCAAGAGAACTCGAACCCAAGAGACAGTGGTCCAAATGCTATGGCACTAACCAAGACTAGAGAACAATGGTTTGTTTTTGGAGTGTCCTTCTCCTAGAAGAGCTGCTTACCATAGCCAGAGAGTTTCTTCTACCCTTACCAAGAGGTAAGTAGCCACTGAACAATTACAGTGCAGTAGTTAACCCCTTGGGTGAAGAAGAATTGTTTGGTAACCTCAGTGTTTTCAGGTGTATGAGGACAGGAGAATCTGTAAAGAATAGGCCAGACTATTCGGTGTATGTGTAGACAAAGGGAAAGTAAACCGTAACTAGAGAGAAGGATCGAATGTCTGGCCAGCCAAAAGAGCCCATAACTCTCTAGTGGTAGTATCTCAACGGGTGGCTGGTGCCCTGGCTAACCTAGTACAAGTTATCTGGTGTTACCTGAGTACTTTTTTGAAGTTAGGAAAAAATACTTCATCCTCAACTCTCACCGGATGATTCGACTTGATCAGACGTAAAAACTATTATTTACCATTAATGCTCAACTAGACAAGAACAATGCTTATTTATAAAACATGTATCTACACCAGGCTTTCCCTCACCAAATTCTATGGCGTAACGGAAAAATAACGGATTTGGAGAGTAGGTTTTAAAGACACTCCCCTCAGAGGCATTGTGATGCTGATCTGATATAAAAAGTCTGCCTTTTCCCGGAATGTGCTATTGGTTATGCGCCCTATTCCTTTCCGTTTTCGAATTTCCTTTGTACTTCATCGAATTTCATTAAAGAAAACAGAAAGGAAAGCGAACGAGGGAAGTCCATAAATTGCTCTCCCTTTCTAAAGCTGTCTACCCAATGAAATAAAATACAACTTCCCAACAAAAAAACGAAAAAAAAAAAAAAACTTACAAAATAATTTTAAGGCGATTAAAAGTTTATAATCCATTCCCGTTTATTTCGTAAACGGCTTAGAGTCTACAGGAAACTGAAAGAACACAAAATCAATGGAAAGATGAAGCGAAGAATTTTCTGATAGCCGTTATGCTCCCTTTTTTGGTTTCTCCTCTTAAACACACTCTCCAGTATTCATAAAGAAAAGGATATGCTTATACTTGCAAAATATGAAGGAAATCCTTCTACTTGTATTCAGAAAAATTTCAACCAAAAGCTTCTACTTTTAGAGCAAAAGCATATCCTTATAATCACATAAAAGTAAATGGTTATATATAAAGAAGACCCTTTACTTCATATAAAGAGCATATGCTTCGAAAAAGCTGAGTCTGGTCAGTAGCAGACTTCAGTTCGAAGAGAGAGGTTGTTCTGTCCGATTCTCAGCACGATGGCAGATTTTGTGGATGTGAGGCATGTTAAACAATAAATGCCCCGTTTACCCAAACTTGATCGTGATTTCAAGATGTTATTCCTTTTTGAGGGAACAAAATGTACAGTGGCTTGCGGACAGATATCTTGTCCACACCTGGAATCTCGATGAAATATCAAGGTTAAGCCATAACTTGGTGATATGCATTTTACATTTGCTTTTGCATGTATAAACAGTTGGGAGAATACGAAGGCTGCTGTATTTAGGGATGTATGTATGTACAAACAGTATATATGTATGTATGTGTATGTATGTATGTATATGTATGTATGTATGTATGTATATATATATATATATATATATGTGTGTGTGTGTGTGTGTATGTGTACAGTACATGCAAATATACTGTATTCATATAATATATAAATATAGTATATATATATTATATATATATATATACAGTATATACATACATTACATATATGTATATGTATGTGTATATATATATTATATATATGTATATATATGTTTATGTATATGTATGTATATATGTCTGTGTATATATATATACATCGTATAAATATACATATATACACAGAATATTCATATACTGCAAAAGCCTATATACATGCATGTATATACACACACACACACACACACACACACATATATATATATATATATATATATATATATATATATATATATATATATCGATTCGTACCAGAAATAGATTGTTCTAAATCCCAAACCTGAAATAATTTAGCTGAAATCAACTATTTCAATTCGGTTTGCTTTAAACCTCAAAAGTTAAACCTCAAAGTTTCCTTCAAACTGCAAAGTTGAGCGTTTAGCGTTTTCAAAACTGTTCAACTCAAATCCATAAATCAAATCACGTAGTTTATTATTATTATTATTATTATTATTATTTCATTATCATTATTATTATTGTTGTTGTTGTTGTTGTTATAAAACAAGAATGGAATTTTTCGCGAGTCCTAAAGGAATTCGGAAGAAAATCTTCTCGGATTTCCAAATGGCTTCAGAAGAAATAGCCATAGACTTAGCATGGAATTCTGAATGGCTCCAGAACGGAATCTCTGAACGGTATCGGAAGAAAACTTTCCCAGATTTCCAAATGGCTTCAGAAAAAATAGCCATAGACTTAGCATGGAATTCTGAATGCCTCCAGAACGGAATCTCAGAACGGTTTCGGAAGAAAACTTTCCCGAATTTCCATAAGTCTTCAAAGGACATAGCCCTATACTTAACATGGATTTCTGAATGACTCCAGAACTGAAATTTCCAGGAGCAGTCCTGAACGACTCCTCCCCGAGCTTCAAATGACTTCGGAAGACCTCATCTTCATTTTTTCAAATGTAGCCTGCAACACCTCACATGATCTGTATGTAGCTGGCGAAATCTAACCAAGGAATTGCGCGTCAATAGGAGTAAGAGGAAATGAGTTGATGACTGGGAGAAGGATTTCACTTAAATCACAGAGATCGCGTTCTGGCGGAATAGGAAGCTGCCGGTAAGAATTATGTGTTACATCTTCGGAACACCATCAACTACAGATGGTTTTGGTTGCTGCCGAAGTTGCCCGACCTATAGAAAGACACGGGATCTTCCGCTGGCAGCTGAGCTTTGAAGATCATAATGTATGCGCCTTGAAGGATCCTTTGCTTGGGCTTTTGCGACGATGTCTTGTTAAAGGAGACTCTTGGAAAAAGTACGAGGCTTTATATCGGTGCAAAAAACGGATTGCAGGGAATGAAGATGGAGGCAGAATGGTTCAACTGAACGGTGAGTGACGTGTAGTTCTTCAACAGGATTGTCCAAAAATTCGCCATTGAAGTAAGAACATATCCAGACGACATTGGAAAATATATCATGTTGCTCGTCATTTACTTTGGCATGATAGTGTATGCAGAGAAATCGATAGTATTCATCTCTTTACTCATTGCCCAGATAGGTAAAGAATAAATGCCTTCGATTTCCCTGAGGAATCTGACGAAATGAGGACTCGCGGCACTGAAATCTCTTTTGAAATCTAGAAGGACACTGACAAACTAAGGGAAAGAGACAATTAAATCTCGAAAGAAACAGATAATCTAATGAAAGAAGATCTTGAAAACTAGAAGACAGGAGAGAACAGCGAAGAGGAGCCTCTAATGCCAGAGGTAAGACACCTAAATAGAGAGCCTCTAATGCTAGAAGTAAGGCACCTCAAAATATAGATCGAAGACCCTCTAATGCTAAAAGTATGGAACCTAGAAATATATGTCAAAGAACTTCTAATGCTAGAAGTGTGGGAGTTAAAGAGAGAGGTCAAAGAACTTCTAATATTAGAGGTGTGGGATCTATAAAGAGAGGTCAAAGAACTTCTAATGCTTGAGGTAAGGGAGCTGAAAAGAGGTCAAAGAACTTCTAATGCTAGAGGTGTGGGAGCTAAAAAGAAGTCAAAGAACTTCTAATGCTAGAGGTGGGGGAGCTAAAAAGAGGTCAAAGAACTTCTAATGCTAGAGGTGTGGGAGCTAAAAAGAAGTCAAAGAACTTCTAATGCTAGAGGTGTGGGAGCTAAAAAGAGGTCAAAGAACTTCTAATGCTAGAGGTGTGGGAGCTAAAAAGAGGTCAAAGAACCTCTAATGCTAGAGGTGTGGGAGCTAAAAAGAGGTCAAAAACTTCTAATGCAAGGGGTGTGGGAGCTAAAAAGAGGTCAAAGGACTTCTAATGCAAGGGGTGTGGGAGCTAAAAAGAGGTCAAAGAACTTCTAATGCAAAAGGTGTGGGAGCTAAAAAGAGGTCAAAGAACTTCTACTGCAAGGGGTGTGGGAGCTAAAAAGAGGTCAAAGAACTTCTAATGCAAGGGGTGTGGGAGCTAAAAAGAGGTCAAAGAACTTCTAATGCAAGGGGTGTGGGAGCTAAAAAGAGGTCAAAGAACTTCTAATGCAAGGGGTGTGGGAGCTAAAAAAAGGTCAAAAAACTTCTAATGCAAGGAGTTGGGGAGCTAAAAAGAGGTCAAAGAACTTCTAATGCAAGGGGTGTGGGAGCTAAAAAGAGGTCAAAGAACTTCTAATGCAAGGGGTGTGGGAGCTAAAAAGAGGTCAAAGAACTTCTAATGCAAGGGGTGTGGGAGCTAAAAAGAGGTCAGAGAACTTCTAATGCAAGGGGTGTGGGAGCTAAAAAGAGGTCAAAGAACTTCTAATGCAAGGGGTGGGGGAGCTAAAAAGAGGTCAAAGAAATTCTAATGCAAGGGGTGGGGGAGCTAAAAAGAGGTCAAAGAACTTCTAATGCAAGGGGTGTGGGAGCTAAAAAGAGGTCAAAGAACTTCTAATGTAAGGGGTGTGGGAGCTAAAAAGAGGTCAAAGAACTTCTAATGCAAGGGGTGTGGGAGCTAAAAAGAGGTCAAAGAACTTCTAATGCAAGGGGTGTGGGAGCTAAAAAGAGGTCAAAGAACTTCTAATGCAAGGGGTGGGGGAGTTAAAAAGAGGTCAAAGAACTTCTAATGCATGGGTGTGGGAGTTAAAAAGAGGTCAAAGAACTTCTAATGCAAGGGGTGGGGGAGCTAAAAAGAGGTCAAAGAACTTCTAATGCAAGGGGTGGGGGAGCTAAAAAGAGGTCAAAGAACTTCTAATGCAAGGGGTGGGGGAGCTAAAAAGAGGTCAAAGAACTTCTAATGCATGGGTGTGGGAGTTAAAAAGAGGTCAAAGAACTTCTAATGCAAGGGGTGGGGGAGCTGAAAAGAGGTCAAAGAACTTCTAATGCAAGGGGTGGGGGAGCTAAAAAGAGGTCAAAGAACTTCTAATGCAAGGGGTGGGGGAGCTAAAAAGAGGTCAAAGAACTTTTAATGCAAGGGGTGGGGGAGCTAAAAAGAGGTCAAAGAACTTCTAATGCAAGAGGTGGGGGAGCTAAAAAGAGGTAAAAAAACTTCTAATGCAAGGGGTGGGGGAGCTAAAAAGAGGTCAAAGAACTTCTAATGCAAGGGGTGGGGGAGCTAAAAAGAGGTCAAAGAACTTCTAATGCAAGGGGTGGGGGAGCTAAAAAGAGGTCAAAGAACTTCTAATGCAAGGGGTGTGGGAGCTAAAAAGAGGTCAAAGAACTTCTAATGTAAGGGGTGTGGGAGCTAAAAAGAGGTCAAAGAACTTCTAATGCAAGGGATGTGGGAGCTAAAAAGAGGTCAAAGAACTTCTAATGCAAGGGGTGGGGGAGCTAAAAAGAGGTCAAAGAACTTCTAATGCAATGGGGGTGGGAGCTAAAAAGAGGTCAAGGAACTTCTAATGCAAGGGGTGGGGGAGCTAAAAAGAGGTCAAAGTACTTCTAATGCAAGGGGTGGGGGAGCTAAAAAGAGGTCAAAGAACTTCTAATGCAAGGGGTGGGGGAGCTAAAAAGAGGTCAAAGAACTTCTAATGCAATGGGGGTGGGAGCTAAAAAGAGGTCAAAGAACTTCTAATGCAAGGGGTGGGGGAGCTAAAAAGAGGACAAAGTACTTCTAATGCAAGGGGTGGGGGAGCTAAAAAGAGGTCAAAGAACTTCTAATGCAAGGGGTGGGGGAGCTAAAAAGAGGTCAAAGAACTTCTAATGCAAGGGGTGTGGGAGCTAAAAAGAGGTCAAAGAACTTCTAATGCAAGGGGTGGGGGATAGATGTCGCCAGCGAGGCTTTGGGGAAGGCGCAGCGGCGTCTGTGTTCTTTCTGATGCGTAAACTTAATTAAATACAAGTAAAAACAGGGCATTAAATACAAGTAAAAACAGGGCATTAAATACGTATTATAAATACTAAAATCTTTCTTATCTTGACAGCGCAAATGAAATCTTACAAGTTCCAACATGTAACTAAGCGCTCACGAAACACGAGTCAACCTTTTACTTCTGCTTGGAGGATATCCTCGCAAGTAAAAGGTAATCATTATGAATATGAAAAGAAAGATTTGCTTATACTTCTACCTTTTGCTTCAGAGAATTGCCTTGTACTTCTACCTTATGCTTACAAGGATGTCCTTCATTTTTATGAATACCTCCCAATGGCTCGTTTCTTCATGCTTTTTCTTTTCTTCTACCTTTTCAAAGTTTTGGAATTCTTTCCCTACTTCTGTAATTCTCCTGTTTTCATACGTTACTGTCTTTCAAGTGGCGGGTCTATTGGTTTTCCGTGGGATTAACTCATCTTATTGACTTTTATCTATATATCAGTTCCGATTATTATTATTATTATTATTATTATTATTATCATATAACAAGCAAAAAAGGTCATGTGAAAAAAAGGCAATTCCTCCTGAATTGAAGAGGAATGAGACACATTAAAACCGTAAAATATTATACTTTGTATTAAACGCGGATCGATTGATGCTAAGATATCTGGCGCGTTTTTTTTTTTTTTTTTTTTTTTTTTTTTTTTTTTTAAGGTAGAGAAAGGCTTTCATAACGATATACCGAAATTTAGCAACATCAGGTTTGTTCAATCCTTCCATAGGTTAACTTAAATGGCATCAGTGTGTGAAGCATGAAAGCTGCTTCTAAAAATCAAGCCTCAAATAATTAGAAACATATTTCAGCAGTAGCTGTGAGCGGCAAAGGCACCACAGAGGCCCGGGAAGGTAAGTATAATTTCTATTCCAAAGTGGTAACAACCACGTTCTCATTTCAACTTTAAGGTTATGTTCAGAGAATATGCAAAGAGGAGGAAGAAGACGAGAGAGAGAGAGAGAGAGAGAGAGAGAGAGAGAGAGAGAGAGAGAGAGAGAGAGAGAGAATGTAAGAAAATATATCGAATCCACTTCTAATAAGTACCCAATTTACCAGTTACTTACTCCTCAATGGCCCATCAAAAGAAGTTTTAGGATGAGACGTAAAAAATGCGTTATTTTGTTAATTTTACTCTTAAGAATTTTACAGACAGAAAACATTAAGCTATATTTGTGAGGACCAGCGAATAGGAAGCGAAGAGAAAATGGCTGCATTTGCGCTCAGGATATTACCAAAACCTTTTGTTTTAGAAGAGCAGCACAGAGAAAGATTCTGAAAGTTTGTGACTTTTAAGACCAGCCCAGAAGACATTACCCATCGTGATCTGTCGATGTGGTGGGAG
>NC_090752.1:49165682-49179047 GCF_036898095.1 Palaemon carinicauda
ACATACATATATATATATATATATATATATATATATATATATATATATATATATATATGTGTGTGTGTGTGTGTGTGTGCATATATATATATATATATATATATATATATATATATATATATATATGTATATTGGACATGTTGTTCTCGTAATTATATATATATATATATATATATATATATATATATATATATATAAATATATATATATATGTGTGTGTGTGCATATATATATATATATATATATATATATATATATATATATATATAAATGGTGTCTGTTAATAAAGTAACAGAAAAACCCCTCTAATCTTGAAGGGTCAAGCCGGATACAATTTGTCTCGAACACTGGTTTAAAGGTTTAAAGGCTGCTTATGAATGGCAGAGGCAAGGGACAGTGACATTGCCCTATCAGAGATTGACCATACATACATATGATAAGCGCCCAAGCCCCCTCACCCACCCAAGCTAGGACCAAGGAGGGCCAGGCAATGGCTGCTGAAGACTCAGCATATAGACCTATAGGCTCCCCCAAACACCCCCATCCTTAGCTCACAAGGATGGTGAAGTTGCAGCGATCAAAAGAACTAACGAGTTTGAGCTGGACTCGAACCCTAGTCTGACGTTCACCAGTCAGGGACGTTACCGCATCGGCCACCACAACCCTCAAGCATTTAAATCTTGACAAGAGTTAAGTCGTTATATATATATATATATATTTATATATATATATATATATAAAAGAATATTGCAGGCACATAAATAGTTCCTTAATCCACTACTGTCCTCTATTTACGGGTTAATGTAAAACGATAATGTAAACGAGAAAAAATGGTAAATATTGCACGGCCATCATGGTTTGTCAGGCAGGTCAATTAAGCTGTCACCAAGATATTAAGTCATTAATCACACGGGCGACAATCGGCTCGTCGTCGCAATGTTGGTAATCATAATGAAGTTATGATGAACAACTCTAATTACTGGGAGGTATTTTTCTTTTAGCTGTGGTAATTCTAATATAATTCTTTAGTTTTTTATTATCCTTTTCTTGTTTGGATCCATAAATTAAAATGGAGGAGTTTACAGGTTTAAAGGTTTCTCATGAATGACAGGGGCAAGGGACAGTGACATTGCCCTATCGAGCAGGACAATACCATAGAGGCTGACTATATATATATATATATATATATATATATATATATATATATATATATATATGTGTGTGTGTGTATATATATATATATACACACACACACACACACACATATATATATATATATATATATATATATATATATATGATCAGCACCCAAACCCCTCTCCACCCAAGTTAGGAACAAAAAGGGCCAGGCAATGGCAGCTGATGACTCAGCAGATAGACCTATAGGCTCCCCAAACCCGCCATCCTTAGCTGACAAGGATGGTAAGGTTGCAGTGACAAAGGAAACCAACGAGTTTGAGCGGGACTTGAACCCCAGTGTGGCGTTTACCAGTTAGGGACGTTACCACATCGGCCACCAAAACCCAACTCTTCACCAGTGAAATTCATTGTTCACTTCAACCAGGTACCAAATTAACTGGAAACTTTTGCTTTAGTTTCCAGACATTTCCTGTGATTATTTTGCTCCTTCCTCCATGCAAACAATTTGAAAAAGTAAATTTTTAATAGTTACGTATTAAGATTTACAATAAATAAATTATAATGACTGTAAATCTTTTACTGCGTTAGTTTTTTCTATAAATATTTTGTTTTAATAGGTAAACATTGAAATTCATAGCGCTTTGAAACAAGCAGTAGAAATTACTAAATCCTTTTAATTATACTTATTCTATCATACATTTTTCAGCTAATCTCGCCAGAAACCGACAAGCATCTCTAATGATAATCTAATATTGTTGATAGTTTTACTGTTTTATTTATTTTCATCAAGTGGTCTAAGTATTATTTTCCTTAATTTTCGAATCTCAAAATCCTGATTTGGATCAAGATAAAATATACCGAGTAAAATTCAGAGTTTTTGAGAAACTTAATTAGTTTGTTTAAAATAAAAGGAAAACTTTAGTTCTTTTCTCCAGAAAATGCAAGAGAAAACAACGAGTTCTTTTTCATAATCTTTGTTCAAACGTTGCTCGCGGGAATGTTTTATTTCCTTAATGAAATAAATAATACATTTTTTTTCCAACCACTTTACATAAAAACACAGTTATTCTTATTACCAGACGAATATTATTTACCTGAGCATTTACCTTATTCATCTAAATTGGATATTATATAAACAATGTTAAAGCTGAATCTTGATGGTGGCTTGGTGGTAGTGTCCTTGCCTGGTGATTGCCAGACTGGGGTTCGAGTCCCGCTCAGACTCGTTAAGTTCCCCTGGTCGCTACAACCAGACCATCCTTGTGAGATAAGGATGGGGGGTTTGGGGGAGTTTATAGGTCTATCTGCTGAGTCATCAGCAGCCATTGCCTGGCTCTCCCTAGTCCTAGCTTGGGTGGAGAGGGGGCTTAATGATGGCCTGGTGATAATGTCCTTGCCTGGTGATAAGGCAATATCACTATCCCTTGCCTCTGCCATTCGTGATCGACCTTTAAACCTTTATAAAGAATTTCTCATCAATTTCTTTCCATTCTGCCTGCTTTCAATTATTCACGGTTTCTATCGATAAGTTATCTGTATCACTGTATCCCTTTATTTAGTTTCACTTACTAAATTATAAAAATATAAAGTGCTCAATGCTCACTACACAATTTATGTCTATGCATTCCAAACGTTTATAATTAATAAGAGAATTTTCGACTATTCATTATTAGTAGTAGTATACACGATCCATCAAAAAATGACGGCTGAATATTTAGGCAGATATGCACATAGAATCAACATTTCCAAGCCCCTACCCCGTTGCTACCTACCTCTCGAGGTACTCCCCTCACAAGTGTATGAATACTCTCTCCACCTCTTCATGAGGGACTATGAAATTCAGAGTAGTCATACGTTTGACAATTCTGCTAAGCGTGACAGGATATATATATATATATATATATATATATATATATATATATATATATATATATATATATATATATATATATATATATATATATATATATATATATATATATATAGCCAGACATTATATAGGGGATATTATTATCAGTATTCTCATGTCTCCAGGAGGTATTACAAGGGAGTGTGTGTTAAGTCCAGAACATAGGGATATTACGTGGCGTCGAGAAGCCCTGACTTTGGAACTGTCTTACAATTTGTTACATTAAACACAAGCCAGGAATTATATGGGATAGGCTTCTTGTTCTATCAACATGCCTTTCTCCCCTTATGTATGGGGTAAGCACGGTTGCCTCCTTTTTGAAGGACTATGCTTTGACTTTGAGGTAGACCATGGTTGTCCCCGATTAGCTGCCCTGCCTGACATCGTTCATACCCCGGTAGCGTTCATGTGTTGTACCAGTTACCAGCGTCTTTCCTCCCAGCAGCCAGGAGTTCTGGCGCAGTTAGGTCGACAGTTCGAGACGTATGAGGTGTCTGCTATGTTTTAGAAGGTGTTGGAGGGGCTTTGTTTGTGTGTTTGTTAGTCCGTAACGCCCATTTGCTTTAAGCAAACCTATCCGTCGATTACATACAATGGGCAGAGTTTAAAACCTAACATTGACTTATAATACCCGTCAAACTGTACAGTACTTAAGTGCAAGTAAAAGTAATTAAAAATTTTCAAGGAGAATACTTGTAATAGAAAAAGTCCATTATCAGTAAATTATCATTATTGTAAGAAAAAAAAACATACAATACAAAATGCGTTTTCTTATATAGAAGTTGTGTGAATCTCCACATCGTATCCTCGTTTGTTTTTACATTAAGTATACACTTAAGTGTAATCTTAATTTGCAACAATGTGAGACACGAGGAGTAATGACGACCCTGTTATTGATGGAACCAAGAGAATCGAGGTTAGTAATATAAAGCTTCAATATAGTATAGTGGTTCTGGGTTATTAGTTAGGATTTCAGCCAATGTACAGCTATGTACACACACACACTGACACAATACAGATACACATACGCATGCATATATATTATACAATTCATATATACACATGTATCTAATTCACACACACACATCTATATACTGTATATATATATATATATATATATATATACATATGACATGATTAGAAATGAAACTATAAGAGAAAATACTCAGGTGCCATATGTGGATGAGATCATTGTGAGGGGTGGATGTGGATGCTCTGGGCATCCTCTTCGCACTCCTCAAGAGAAATTTGTCCACTAAACATTTAACTGGGCTCCACCAGGTACAATAGGAGTTGGATGATCCAGGCTTACATGGCTGAGGACTATGAAGCGTGAAGCAGATGATGAATGGAGAAGTATTGAATTAAAAGCTCAAGATAGAGACGACTGGCAAAATCTAATCGAGACCTTTTGCGTCATTAGGCGTAGGAGGATAATATATATATATATATATATATATATATATATATATATATATATATATATATATATATATATATATATATATATATATATATATATATATATATATATATATATATATGTATATAAAGCTTTAAAAGGTTTAAAGGTGACTTTAGACCCGGAGACGTAAGGGGCATGACAATATCATAGAGATACTATATATAAATATGGTCAGCGCCCAAGCTCCTCTCCAATCAAGTTTGAGCGAAGGAGAACCAGACAATGGCTTCTGATGAGTCCGCATATGGACCTATGGGATCCCCCAAAACCCCCATGACGATCTCACAAGGAAAATGAAGTTCCAGATACTGGTAGAATCTATCGGGCAAGACCCCACCGATCTGGAGACGTTTCGAATAGGCTCTGTATATATATATATATATATATATATAATATATACATATATATATATACATATATATATATATATATATATATCTATAAATACATATATACATACTGTATTTTCACTAGCATATACCTATCATTATAATGTCAGCTAAAACTGTTTTGTGAAAGCCAGCCCCTTTGATAGAGAGAGAGAGAGAGAGAGAGAGAGAGAGAGAGAGAGAGAGAGAGAGAGATGTTTATTCAGGTACTTCAGGTTTAATAAAACTCTGTGGAAAATATTGCACCAGAAATTGCAGTTTTGCATTATCTTTGACAAAACCTTTTATTTCATTCATTCGTTATTCATATTTACACTCAAATGAACAATTGATGGCCAAAACGAATACTTACTAATTATTTTACAAACCATGAAGGTTTAATTCGCTTGATAAAACGTCCCATATTTGTAAAATATGTAGAATGATTTCATCATAGTTCTGTGACAAAACAAACATCAGACTAGAAATCTGTAAATCATATGCAACTTCGTGATTATCGTTGTTACATTTTCATTTAAATGTGATTTCTCATTATACTGGTTTTTGCTCAGTAAACACTCCATAATGCAGTACAGATACTGGTATCTATCATTGGATTATAAAAATTGTGCAGGATTTTAAATAAGGACCCATATTCAACATAGATAAAAGTTACTAGCATACTTCAAGCAACAGTTTTGCAATGCAAAACACGACCTGATTTATAGTCAAATCTACCTAAAGGATTCCAGGTCACTCATGAATAACAGAGGCAATGGGCAGGACAGTGTCCTTGAGACTGACAATATGCACATATAATCAGCACCCAAACCCCCTCTCGATCAAGCTAGGACCTGATAGGACCAGGCAATGGCTGCTGATGATTCAGGTAGACCTATACCTCCATTCCCTTGGTCATAAGAATAGTGAGGTTGCAGACACTACTAGAAACTCTTGAGCATCAATGGTTCTCGAACCTACTTCCACCAGATTGAAATGCAAGGGACCGTGAGTTTAAGCGGTTTACTGGGGGGGCCACTGCTGTGGTTGGGCACTACAGTGAGGGTTGGTTTTGTCCAGCTAACGGTCTGGTAAATACCTTTACCCTTACCACAACTAAGCAGACAATGAAAAACTACTCTTGAAAGCGAAGGATTATTCTTCCTTCATGGATGGCATGAAAACATTGGTTCTTGGGCTTAGCGATCTCATTCTTTAGACTGAAACTTACAAAAACATGGAAAAGGACTGGACTGGAGTCCTCATCCATCGCCCAAATATGATGCTTAAAGAAAGGAAAACCGAATCATTTGGAAAAATCCCAGCTATTTCGAGAAGGTTGAATAATCTAATATTGGGGCAAAAATTCAAGAAAAGATAATGTGAAATTTATTTGTAAATTTTGTAAAATAGTGATAGCTATATACACTGAAACTGCAATGCCGACAAAAACAACGCAAACTTTGAAATAATGTTAAAATTACCGATATCAAGGTAACATAGGGCAAGGCATGAATATTCAGAAGAGAAGAAATGGAGAAAACCATATTAAATACACTATTTACCTGATCACAAGAACAACAGGTAATTGATATATTGCAAATTGAGGCACGAAACAGGAGTCCTACGGATCTATAAATGGACATCCAAGGTTTACTCTATCAGCCAGTGACATCCGAGATGGACCTCACATGTACAGTAGATAAAGGTCGGGGAGCAATGTTCAACAACATGGCGTAGGAGGGAAAAGATTAGACAGAGAGGAGGAGACAAAGTTTAGAGAATGTTATACTATTGTACAAATAGATAATCAAATTACATATTGGGATTTCAATTATAGACGATTTCGAAGGTAGTCAGGTAGATTAGATTATTTTGAATAAATGATTACATTACCCCGGGGGGAGGGTGGGCTGTGGCACCCTAGCAGTACCAGCCAAACTCGGCTGAATCTCTCGTCAGGCTGGAAGGGGCGGAGAGAGGAAAGGTCTCCTTTTGTTCCCTTGTTTGATGTCGGTTAACCCCCAAAATTGGGGGAAATGCTTTGGTAAATAGATAGATTAACCCGCTGTAGAATAACGTTCTAGATAATTATATAAATTTAAATTAACAATTACCCTGAGAATGGAAAGATTAATAAAAACATTTCCTAAACCATCCTAGATATTTTAAAATGAAAAAAAAATTACGCTTTGACAGCACATTTCCTTTATTGAATCAGTACAATTTCCCATTACGATAAGAAAAGCTTCAATAAAAAATCTAAATTAGTCTTATATTACTTCAAAATTAAAAGCGCTTCAGTAGAATTTAAAGATAAAAAATGTGTACAAATCTAAGGAGCCCTATTTAAAATATCAATGAAAAGCCCTTCCATTTAGCCAGTTTATTCTATTTAACTGAAGTATAAATCAAAATAATACACTTCCATAGACACTGTCACTCTATCTTGAAATTTCTCCAATGAAAAGCCAACCGTTTGGCCAGGCGCATTCTATTTATAAACGCGGGTCGACTCCCGGTCGGGACGTCTGCTGACAAATATTCGAAACGAACTCACCTCTGACTTTCCATCAGCTGCCTGTTGCAATTTGCAAACAATCACGGACGATCGGGGTGCAAATTTAAACCTTGCAACATTCGCTCGTGGCCTTCCACGCGGGCTTCCAGATAGCAATATAACAGACAGAGGAATATTCAGAAAATAAATGAAATGAACAACACGAAAAACAAACCTGAATGAAAAATAAACAACGAACGAGGAATATTCAGACAATAAATGAAACACGAAAAACAAGCCTGAATGAAAAATAGACAACAGGTATGTGTACATGAAATTCAGTAGTTTATATATGATCCTGAAATATCATTCGTTTACATATATGAAAGATAAATTCAATGTCGCGAAGAATAATTTGACAGTAAATAAACTGAAGGAATTTTTTGTTTCATTCTTTTAACTACAAAATAAAAATCAAAAGTTTAAATATTATTCTGAAATATCAATGCTACACATATGAATGATAAATCTACCGTCGAGAAGAAATTTTTTTTTACAAATAAATAAAAACATAAGCTAAAGACATCTATAGCTTCATTCCTTTAACAACAAATATAAATTTTGTAAGATACAACCGATAAGAAATAAATGAATGTAAATGGTATCTGTATGAACATTTGTTCTTTTAATTTATCTTGGAGTTCTGTACATGAACCCGAGAAATTTCATTCCATTTCATTCCATAATTCTGTTTGGATTTGTAATCTACGTTCGCTCAATTGGGGACTGACAACGTTTACAATCATAGAAGAGTAGAACGCACATCTCGACCTTGGAATGATCGTTCAATGCCTTAACTCTATGCTGGAAGAGAGAGAGAATCAAATATATACATATACGACTATGTATACAGTGTGCGCATATATATATATATATATATAATGTATATATATATTTATATTCATATATATATATATATATATATATATTAAAGAAGAAAAAAGATATGTCGAGATACAGAAAGGAGTAAGAAGGATTCCACAGAGAGAGAGAGAGAGAGAGAGAGAGAGAGAGAGAGAGAGAGAGTATTTTATGTATACATATACACACATATCTATCTATCTATCTATATAATATATATATATATATATATATATATACACACACACCATAGAAGAAAAACAGATATGCCAAGATAGAAAAAGAAGGGACCAAGAAGTCTAGAGAGAGAGAGAGAGAGAGAGAGAGAGAGAGAGAGAGAGGTCATCCAGCAGCAATCTCAGGGGCAACACAAGAGACTCGTTATAGCCGGAGAGGGAAATGACCCCGCTTTAGATATTGTTAGATTTCGCCGGACTCCCAATTGCTCCAGGCCTCTCTCTCTCTCTCTCTCTCTCTCTCTCTCTCTCGGTGTTGCCTTCTCTGTATCTTGGGGCCTCGCTGGCCATTTCAGAACATCGGTCATCGCTCATATCATTTACACTGATACACAATATTGAAAGGTTTGTGCATATATATATATACATATAAATACACAAACACACATACATATATGCATATATATATATATATATATATATATACATATACTGTATATATATTTTTTATATTCACCAATTCCACCAACATACTTGCCATAATAATCTCTTGAACATTTTTATTTCCAATATTTTTGGACGCACTTCCAAGGCTCCAAATCGTAAAGGATAATAATAATAATGAAGCCAAAGGATGAAACTCCGATTCAGCTGGTAAAAAATAAAGACCCTTATTGAACAGCAAAAGGTAAAAACCCTGATACAGCAGATAACGGATAAAAATCTGATTGAAGAACTAGTATATAGTGTCCCCTATTGGTAACGTCCCAGCCTATTGATCACCAGACTAGCGTGAGTCTCGCTAAAACTCGTTAGTTCCTTTAGAAGCTGCAACCTCATCATCCTTGTGAGCTAAGGATAGGGGTTTGGGAGAGCTTTATAGGTCTACCAGATAAGTTATCAGCAGCCATTGCCTGGCCCTCCCTGGTACTAGCTTGGGTGGAGAGGGGGCTTGGGCGCCGATCCTATGTCTATTTGGTCATTCTTCAGGGCATTGTCCTGCTTGGTATGGCAATGTCACTGTACCTTGCCTCTGCCATTCATGCGCGGCCTTTAAACCTGATTCAGCAACTCCAGCATAAGACCGAATTTAGTATCGAAATGATGTAAGTTTGATTCAGCAACAGAAGGATTAAAATCTGATTCAACAAAAAAATCATAACAACCCGATTCAGCAATCAAAGTATGAAAACCTAAACCTTGCAACAAAACGATAAAAACACAATTCTGCAGGTAGAGGATAAAAAACTGATTCAGCACTGCTAAAGTATATAAACCTTAATCAGAAGCTAAGGGATGAAAACCTGACTCTGCATCCAAATGATGAAAACCTGAAACATCAACTAAAATTAAATGAAAAAAAAATTTATCAGTTAAAGGAAAAAACACAAAGAGATAAGTCGTTAAAACCTGATTCAGAAGTGAGATGATGATAACCCGATTCAGCAGTGAAATGATAATAACCCGATTCAGGAATAAAAGGATAATAACCCTATTCAACAGCCAAAGAACAAAAACCTCAAGCAGAAATGAAAGGCCAAAACCCAGATTTAGCAGCTGCATAATGAAAACCAGTTTTATTATCTGAATCAGGAAAACCGGCTTTATCATCTGAAGGATAAAAACCGGATCCAGTAGCTAAAGAATGAAAATCTGATTTCTCAACAAGGAGGTTTAAAAAAGTAGATTATTTAGGTGAAAGGATGAAAACCCGGTTCAGCAAAAAGAATTAAAAATGTGATGAATAAACTAAAGGATAAACGCCATACTTAGCAGCTGAAGGATAAAAATATGATTGAGTAGATTAAGATGAAAACGTGATTCGATCTTTGAAAGACGAAAGTGGCCATGGCAGTCGTCTTGCTGATCACTGGAATTAATCCCCATTCAAGAACAGTTTCAAAGGTTCAAAGGTTGTGAGGCCATTCATGAATGGCAGGGACAAGGGACATTGGCGTAGCCCTACCAAGCAGGACAATGCCCTACAGATTGACCATATTACATATGATCAGCGCCCAAGCCCCTTCTCCACCCAAGCTAGGACCAAGGAGGGCCAGGTAATGGCTGCTGATGTCTCAGCAGATAGACCTGTAAGCTCCCCAAAACTCTCCATTCTTATCTCACAAGGATGGTGAGGTTGCAGCGACGAAAAACACAAATGAGTTTGAGCGGGCTCGAACCCCAGTCTGGCATTCACCAGGCAAGGACGCTACCACCAGGCCACCACAAAAATATTAACTTTGGATGGTTCACCCCGTATAAACTAAAGGTAGTAGGTTGGCCAGGGCACCAGCCGCCCGTTGAGATACTACCGCTAGAGAGTTAGGGGGTCCTTTGACTGGCCAGACAGTACCATATTGGATCCTTCTCTCTGGTTACGGTTCTTTCCCTTTGCCTACACAGACACCGAATAGTCTGGCATATTCTTTACAGATATTCCTCTGTCCTCATACACCTGACAACACTGAGATTACTAAACAATTCTTCTTCACCCAAGGGGTTAACTACGGCAATGTAATTGTTCAGTGGCTACTTTCCTCTTGGTAAGGGTAGAAGAGACTCTTTAGCTATGGTAAGCAGCTCTTCTAGGAGAAGGACACTCCAAAATCAAACCATTGTTCTCTAGTCTTGGATAGTGATATAGCCTCTGTACCATGGCCTTCCACTGTCTTGGGTTAGAGTTCTCTTGCTTGAGGGTACACTCAGGCACGCTGTTGTATCTAGTTTCTCTTTCTCTTGTTTTGTTGAAGTTTTTATTGTTTATATAGGAAATATTTATTTAAATGTTGTTACTATTCTTAAAATATTTTATTTTTCCTTGCTTCCTTTCCTCACTGAGCTATTTTCCCTGTTGGGGCCCCTGGGCTTATAGCATCCTGCTTTTCCAACTAGGGTTGTAGCTTAGCATTTAATAATAATAATAATAATAATCTGTGCTTCCTAGCTTGTCAACCGGCACCGTACCATTCTTTTAAGTACTGAACTTGGAAAATCATAACAAATGGTAAAAATCGAGATTCTTGCTTGTCAGAGAGTGTATGAAGTCTGGTACAGCAGCTCCAGGTTTAGTATGTGCATGGCAAACGCACTCATATAGTATATGAACACAATGATTATGAATTAGACCGAAGGTGAATCGATAAGAACTAGAAAAGAACTAAAGATAGCAGATGATGAAAATACATTGGAATGAACATTAGAGAAATAATTCGGAATTGATGTGGAAAACGGCGAGCAGAATGACATTTTTGTGAATGAAATTTTGGTCCATGTGGGCGTTTTTCATAGCTATTCACCAAACGATCAGTTCAACATATAATCTTCTACTGCGCACCAAGCCCTTATTGATATTCCGTAAGCAATTGGGTGAAATTGGACGATTTCATTTCGCTGTGGATAATAGTTCAGACGTGGATTCGTTCTAAAGAAGGGGGACACAAGTAGTCATGTACGTAGTCATGTACCCGTCGATAGGGCTTCCCGAGACCACACACAAAAGTCATATCATTGAAGAGCCTTCATGTGTTTGTATTTCCATTCATATAACATGTCAACAAAAAAGATTGGTGTTTATAAAATCAAAGCAAGCACAATACAGCCAGATTACTGCGCGCAAGAAAATATACGATACTGTATCAAAAAAAAAAAAAAAAAAAAAAAAAAATAAAAAAAAAAGATGTAATCAAGATTCTATTTCTAATTCGAAAGTATTTTGATAACGGATAAATTGAGACGTTTCAGATAATAGGTGAGGCGCTCTTTATATCTACGTAGTTGCTGCTTTAGTTACAGTACAAAGTATACTTCTTAAAAAAACAAAGTTTTTCTTAACGTACTTAAAAGAATTGTAACACTTCACCTCTAATATCATTCTCTCTCTCTCTCTCTCTCTCTCTCTCTCTCAACGTTTCGCATTATCATGTCTAAAAACCATGAATCGAGACTTTCTTCCAAAAACCATGAATCGACACTTTCTTCCAAAAACCCTCTCTCTCTCTCTCCTCTCTCTCTCTCTCAACGTTTCGCTGTATCAAGTCTAAAAACCATGAATCGAGACTTTCTTCCAACCCCCCCCCCTTCTCTCTCTCTCTCTCTCTCTCTCTCTCTCAACGTTTCGCTGTATCAAGTCTAAAAACCATGAATCGACACTTTCTTCCAAAAACCCTCTCTCTCTCTCTCTCTCTCTCTCTCTCTCAACGTTTCGCTGTATCAAGTCTAAAAACCATGAATCGAGACTTTCTTCCAACCCCCCCCCCCTTCTCTCTCTCTCTCTCTCTCTCTCTCTCTCTCAACGTTTCGCTGTATCAAGTCTAAAAACCATGAATCGACACTTTCTTCCAAAAACCCTCTCTCTCTCTCTCTCTCTCTCTCAACGTTTCGCTGTATCAAGTCTAAAAACCATGAATCGAGACTTTCTTCCAAACCCCCCCCCCCCCTTCTCTCTCTCTCTCTCTCTCTCTCTCTCTCTCTCAACGTTTCGCTGTATCAAGTCTAAAAACCATGAATCGACACTTTCTTCCAAAAACCCTCTCTCTCCTCTCTCTCTCTCTCTCTCTCTCTCGTTTCGCTGTATCAAGTCTAAAAACCATGAATCGAGACTTTCTTCCAAAAACCATGAATCGAGACTTTCTTCCAAAAACCATGAATCCAGAATTTCTTCCAAAAACCATGAATCGAGACTTTCCTCCAAAAACCATGAATCCAGAATTTCTTCCAAAAACCATGAATCCAGAATTTCTTCCAAAAACCATGAATCGAGACTTTCCTCCAAAAACCATGAATCGAGACTTTCTTCCAAAAACCATGAATCGAGAATTTCTTCCAAAAACCATGAATCGAGACTTTCTTCCAAAAACCATGAATCGAGACTTTCTTCCAAAAACCAT
>NC_090752.1:49179547-49202047 GCF_036898095.1 Palaemon carinicauda
TAGCGACGCCCACAGTTTTGCATATTGCATTTTCATGTTCCATTTCGTGTCACTGCTGAAGTTATCTTTATTCATATTGTTTATACGCCTACGCGACCTTCGATGTAATGCGCGCTCTGCACCACCATGCTTGAAGTAAATGAGATATGGTACTTGTATGCATACACACATTCTTTTGGTGCGCGCGAGACCGCCCTGACAACACATCAATTCTTATACAAGTCAGTTATCTTTGACTTTGAGGTAGACTTTTACACACACGACACACACACACATATATATATATATATATATATACACATATATATATGTATATATATATATAGATCTTTGCTCAGACAGTATCTGTAACGTTTGCAACGCTTCCAGAAGGCTAAAATCACTGCCAGATCTTGTTCAGACACACATAGACACACACACACACACACACATATATATATATATATATATGTATATATATATATATATGTATGTGTATATATATATATATATGTATGTATATATATATATATATGTGTGTGTGTATATATATATATGTGATATATATATATATATATATGTGTGTGTGTGTGTGTGTGTATGTGTGTGTGTGTGTCTTTGTGTGTGTAAATGCTTTAATATGATAAATAATTGGTAAGAAAATATATGTATAACATCTCTTTTGGTCCATTTGAGATTAGAAAACAGGAATTGTCAATGTTCAAAATTTTGCGACTGCTAATTACATAAATAGATGAAATAATCGATAAATAGTGATAAATCTTCATAAGAAAAACTTCAATAGAAGAATAATCTTTCAAATTCTACGAACTGTGAAGTTAGCAGGAGCCTGTGTAAACATAAAACCAGCTTTGTTATAACAAAAACCACACATTTGAATAATCGCTTTTCCCTTTTAACTGTCAGGCATTGTTCTAGAAATGTAAATTCAACGACACAAGGATTGGGTCAGATTTGATTGTGTTAAAACTTTATTAAACAATGTCCCAGGAGTCTGAAAACGAGAACAATGAGTTTAGGCTTTGATTTCTTGTAGGAAACTCAACAGTGAGTTATATCAAGTTAATAATCTTTCATTATTGAAATAAGGAGATTCAAAATAGATGGAAGGAAGAAAATTAATATAAGAATTAGGTGATATTAAAGGGAATTAAACAAGGTAGTAAGATCTGAAATTAAAGGTTTGATAAGCGCAGAAAGTTTATACGAGTATATACAAAAACTGGAGAGAGAGAGAGAGAGAGAGAGAGAGAGAGAGAGAGAGAACAAACCGTTTCTGTATAATCGTTAAATAAGGAGTAAAAGAAAATCGAGAAATGAGGGGAAATGTTGGAATAGAAAAATATAAATTTACCTTTTGAGGATCTTTTAGGTGGGATAGAGATGAACAGATTACTGATAAACTTTTTTTAGTTCTAACTCTTTACCAATCTGGGCATTATAATAATAATTGATTACATTTAGGCACGAAATTTTACTGTGCGGACGTACTAGGTTATATTTTGCAAAGGTTACACAACAATAATACAAGCAGATTGGTGTCATGGCGACTAATTGTCCATATATTAATGATATCTGCTAAATAAGTTTGATAACTGAGAAGGGGGTTTGTATTGTTCACTGAAAGAATATCAAAACGCACTCTTACAATCGGCTGAAAACGTAACTCTCTCTCTCTCTCTCTCTCTCTCTCTCTCTCTCTATATATATATATATATATGTATGTGTGTGTATATATATATTCATATATATATATATATATACATATATATGTGTGTATATATATTATATATATATATCAGTAGTGAACGTGTATTCTAGATAAAAATATTTTTAGTTGGTACAATTTTAAGATTTAAGAAATTTATTTCAGAAGAAACTGTAAGGTAGGAGAAAATACTGCGTTCTTATTTTTTACCAAAAGGTCCGAAGATAATAGTTCGTAAGAATTGTTATCCTCATCTAATCTTCTGTGCTACTATGGAAGAGGATATATCTAGACCGAATCTTGAGATCCGAATACTTTTTACGTTAATGCCACGTCTTAAAAGGAATTTGGAACTATATAAAATTCTCAGTTCAAACGTTAAGATTAAGAACTTATTCCGTAGTATTCTTGGAACTTTTGCTGAACACAGTTAAAGATATTTTTGTTTTTTTTTTTTGAGGGGGTGGGGTTGGCTGTGTTTTTTAAGCTCCTTATTTGTTGTGAATAAGTAAATTACGGTAGGGAGTAGCATAAACTAGAAAAGCACTCCTAGAGTGCGGACCCCAGCTACGGCAGCTTATTTCTCGAAACTGGCTTGCATTTCCCAGAATCAATTTAGACCGTAGGCGTATTTGAAGTCTGTGTGACAACAATGTGTGTGAACTTTGGGGTCAAAGTTAGGGTTAATTCGGTCAACCTTTTTGCTCGACCTTTGATCTAAGACTTTCAAAATTGAATCACTTCCAAGTCTCAACATAACAATTAATCCCTGAAAGTTTCACTACTCTACAAGTAAAATTGTGGCCAGGAAGTTGTTCACAAACAATTAGACAATCGAGCAAAGAGAAGGTCGAAGACATAACCTCCTCCCAACTTCGTTGGCGGAAGTAACAAACCACAAGATATTTTATAAGCAAAAGAAATGCGACTTTTTCCCCATTGTAATTCCCTTTCTGCAATAAAGGTTATAATTAGGAAAAGCTAGCAACTCATTATTCATTGCCTAATAGCTGTTATATATTTTTTTTCATTCTTTTCCAGTGAAAAATTAATAAAATATTTTATTATGGAGATGTTAGGACAAGGATGGCTCAAATGAAGCAAATTCAACAAATGTTTTAAGAGAATGAACTTTTCGGCTGTTCAGTTAGTAGTTAATGGCTTACGCTTTAAGGGGTAACTTCGTAAACAACTAATTCCAGACTAGAAAAAAACAAATAATTTAGATGAAAATCAGCCGGATGCTGTCAGTAGGTACTTTCTTATTTATATGTAGAAAAAAAAATTTTCAATGCTAACATCAAGGTGAAATGTTCGGTAGAGATTTAGTATTTTCTTAAGCAAGCAGAGGCCAATTAAGGCTATTAAGTTCCTAAACGCCAAACAACTCAATTTCACCAACACAGGCGACCCTCAGAGAACGCGCAAAGTGTTTGTTTTATTAGGCTTGGATCATCTGTGGTCAAGCAAACACCTCCAATCCAATAATTGCAATCACAGATTCACAATATCACTTACACAACGTAACATCGCTTTGGATACAGAAAAAAAAGGTGAAACAATAGCAACCCGAGTTCGCTTAAAGACAGTTCTTAGTTTTTTTTTCTGGCAGACATTCTCTCTCTCTCTCTCGCTCTCTCTCTCTCTCTCTCTCTCTCTCTCTCTTATATATATATATATATATATATCGTAACCTATTCTTACCTAAGGACGACATAAGGGAACCACAGAAAGATTTATCCTAAACCTAAAGTGACCCGCTGTTCCATACACAGAAAGAACATTGGCTTTATATCGCCCCCTCCCTCCTTTCCTTTTTTATGCCCATCAACACATTTCGTCATTGACCTTTCTTGCATGCACTCCCTAGACCAAAGTATTACTCCGTTTTAATAAGTGCACTTGCGCAATCATAAGGGATTATGACACTTCCAGGATTATCGGGATTATGACACTCCCAGGATTATCTTCCTAAACAAATCCAATCGTGCACGATCTATCGAATATCCAATGCCCCAGGTAAGGTACGAGATAGCTTGACGTCATCTGCAAAGCAAAAGGATAAGGGAACTTGAAAAGAGATTTATAATTTAAGGGATTAATACCTCTCTCACTTCTCACATTATATTGTTATTCCGCAGCTTGACTTTGTCATAGAAATTATTTTCAATTCGAACGTGAAGTTCAAATATTCCGTAATTACATAACCTTCTGAGAAGTAAGTTTGTTTCTTTGATCAAATTCAAAACTCAATCATTTTCCATTTTCTTCATTTTCTTTGCTTGTGTTCGTACTAGAAATATAATTTTCTTCGACCAATGCCTATATCGAAGTTGTTGAAATATTTTTTGCAGATATTTTTTTTCAAGTTATATGATTCCCGTCTCACTGCAGCCATTTTTCTAGGCCTATGAAGTGTACATTCAAGGCCGTTGCCTGAAAAGTCCGATTAATGGTTTACCTGGTGGTTAGTCTTCTAGAGAGAGTCAATGCAAAGGCTGGGGAAATCAGAAGACCAAGACATACAGACAGACAAATCATCACTTCCGTCGTTCAAGTTTTAAGGTTTTATCGTTTTCACTCCAAGACAAGGCGCTTCAATACTCTCTCTCTCTCTCTCTCTCTCTCTCTCTCTCTCTCTCTCTCCAAGACAAAACGCTCCAATATTCTCTCTCTCTCTCTCTCTCTCTCTCTCTCTCTCTCTCCAAGACAAAACGCTTAAAACATACTCTCCTCTCTCTCTCTCTCTCTCTCTCTTCAAGACAAAACCCCTAAATATACTCTCTCTCTCTCTCTCTCTCTCTCTCTCTCTCTCTCTCTTCAAGACAAAACCCCTAAATATATACTCTCTCTCTCTCTCTCTCTCTCTCTCTCTCTCTCTTCAAGACAAAACCCCTAAATATACTCTCTCTCTCTCTCTCTCTCTCTCTCTCTCTCTCTTCAAGACAAAACCCCTAAATATACTATCTCTCTCTCTCCTCTCTCTCTCTCTCTTCTCTCTCCTCTCTCTCTCTCTCTCATCAGAGCCTTGATTGCATGGGGATCGTTTGCATCGGTTGCAAGAGGTCGTGCTTTCCCTGCCAAGCGCACACTCGCCACACCAAGGTCTTAGTATTCTCCCTCGAGGAAGTAATAAGAGACACGCTGTTATTCCCCTGACCTACATACGAGATTTCTCTTTTTATTACGATATTCTTCTGTTATGAGCCTTCTATTTTGAGAGAGAGAGAGAGAGAGAGAGAGAGAGAGAGAGATCTGTCGTTGAAATCTTATAATCTTATTTTAACAACTTATAAAATCAATATTTATTACAAGTGTTAGGACTCAATGGTCTCAGAGAGAGAGAGAGAGAGAGAGAGAGAGAGAGAATCTGTCTTTGAAATCTTATAATCTTATCTGAATAGGTTATAAAATCAATATTTATTACAAGTGTTAGGACTCAGTGGTCTTTGAGAGAGAGAGAGAGAGAGAGAGAGAGAGAGAGAGAGAGAGAGATCTGTCGTCGAAATCTTATAATCTTATCTTAATAAGTTATAAAATCAATATTTATTACAAGTGTTAGGACTCAATGGTCTCTGAGAGAGAGAGAGAGAGAGAGAGAGAGAGAGAGAGAGAATTGAGTCCTAACACGGGTAATAAATATTGATTTTATAAGTAGTTAAAATAAGATTATAAGATTTCAATGAAAGATTCTCTCTCTCTCTCTCTCTCTCTCTCTCTCTCTCTCTCTCTCTCTCTCTCTCTCTTTGTAGATTATTGGGTCTCCAAACTTGCCTTAGGAGTTCATTGTGAGAAATATTGAATTTCATTATGAGTTTAAATTAGATTTCCTTCTAAAAAGGAACAGAAACAAATATCTGTAATATCATTATTAGTAAAAGAGATAATCAGGTGATGATGATGATGGTGACAATTGTGAAGGTGAAGTTGGGGGAAAGGAATATGAAGAATGGGGAAGATGATGAGTAAAAGAGGAAGAATAGAACAAGAGATAATGATGACGTAATAAGACGATCTTTGTTTACCCCTCAAAGTTCTCCTTCCTTCATGACAGTCTTTTGAAGAACAGTTTGTAATCATAACTTCTTTAATGCATGTACTGAGGGTAATTAGTTGAGTAAATTTGCCCTGATGTTCTACAGAAGTGGTCAAATTCATTATAAAGTTTACTTTAATTGCATCACTGAACTCATTACCTCGGTTGTAATTAATCTTTTTCTTTGGTGTCGTTGTTGTGACACAAGCTCAGAGGACACACGGGTTAGAGCTCTTTCAAAACGGTCTTCGTTTCATTGATTATATACAAAATTTGTCACAAATGACGGTAGTAAAGGAGAAGGTTTAGGTGGTAATTCCCGACCAAAGGGACGTTACGTAACTTATGTTTATATAAGGGCCACTCGAATCCTGAAGTTTAATAACTGTAGTTTATCGATAATACACACACACACACAAAATATTTGAGCTACGCATTGTAGTCTACTATGCAAAGATGTTGGATTTAAATGTCACCAACCTGGGATTTTTCACTCAAAATGTAATATTTTAGAGACTCCCTAGATCAATCATCACACATGAAATTCACAAAATCTTTTTTTCGAAACGTCTAAAATCTGATTCACGAAACTCCCAAGATTGATGTGGCGGAACTCTTAAAATCTGTTTCTCTAAACCCTCAAAATCTGCTCCATGAAACTCCCGAAATCCGTATAACGAAACTCCCAAATTCGGTATCACGAAACCCCAAAAATCTGTTTGGAAGTAGTAAACATCGATTGAATCTTCAGTTATCTTCTGGGAATTATGCCCCAGGGACGTCTGAAATTCGTTTTGGTCACCTATCCAAGTAATGACTATACTTGAATGTCTAGCGTGGCGAAAATGTCTTTGAAAAAAAAATCCGTTCTTTAAGTCTGTAGTATGTAGTATCAAAGCAAGGATGGTTTAAAACAGTATATACCCTACCCTGTTAGTGGATTATATTTCGGATTATTCATCTCTCTCTCTCTCTCTCTCTCTCTCTCTCTCTCTCTCTCTCTCTCTCTCAATAGACCTTTCACTTCATTATTTACATCCAGGGGAGGCAAAATATTCATTAGCTTGTGTAAATAAAAGCAATCAATAAACCCACTTTAAATTTACATACAAATAAAGTAACTTTTTGTTTAACCCTATCAAAATACCAAGTACTTTTTAATAAAAAGGACTTTTAAACGTAAGTAAAATGGCAACGTATGCATTGAAATTATATGCCATCTGTAATCAAGCGATAGTGCACGATTTAATTTATACTTTGAATCCAAAGATGCGTTTTAGTGGTTTTGGAAAAGTTAAAATACTTCACCGCATACACAATCGTTCAATTACTTCAATGCAATGCCAGGTTGGTATATTATACCTTTGTTAATTATCTTGTTTAATACGTCATGTAAAACCTCCCCGTGTATCGAAGAGAATTATTATGCTGTGTGTCTTGTAGAATTACTTTAATGTACACCCTAGAGGTTTGATTTGTATCCCACTTTAGTGCACAGCTTTTATGAAATATGTTATGCTTCCTCATTTTACTCAAGTTGAGACAAAACACTAGATGTGTATTTACTGTATATCTGTGTGGCCATAGTTATTACTTAACATTAGAAAATTATATGTATATTTTATATTAAATGCAGTTATCTTTGAAATTGTAAAACAAGGTAGCGTTTCATAATACATAACACTACATTAAAAAAAAACTTATGATATAATTATGTAAGGGAATGTAACGACTCTATAAAAGTTGTGCAGATGGTATTTTCCATACTCGTACCTATCTCTGAAAAAGGCTGTATTTGGTCGTACAGGTATTATTATTATTATTATTATTATTATTATTATTATTATTATTACTATTATTATTATTATTATTATTATTATTATTATTATTATTATTATTATTATTATTATTATTATTATTACTTACTAAGCTACAATCCAAGTTGGGAAAGAAGGATGCTATAAGCACAGTGGCCCCAACAGGTAAAATAATCCAGTGACGAAATGAAACAAGGACAAATAAAATATTTCGAGAACTGTAACAACATTGGAATACACACTATAAAAACTTTTAACAAAACAATGGGATGAGAAATACAATCCTTCTCCTAGAAGAGCTGCTTACCATAGCTGAAGAGTCTCTTCTACCCTTACCAAGAGGAAAGTAGCCACTGAACAATTACAGTGCAGTAGTTAACCCCTTGCGTTAAAGAAGAATTGTTTGGTAATCTGAGTGTTGTCAAATGTATGAGGACAGAGGAGAATCTGTAAAGAATAGGCCAGACTATTTGGTGTATGTGTAGGCAAAGGGAAAATACACCGTAATCAGAGAGAAGCCTCTAATGTAGTACTGTCTGGCCAGTAAAAGGACCCGCTAACTCTCTAGCGGTAGTCTCTCAACGGGTTTTTAAGTCTAATGAAGCGTTTCTTTCATCCTAAGTAATCTTGACATAGAGAAAGAGGACAGCAAAGCAACCTCACGAAACAACGCTCTCATCCTAAGGAAAGATGATACCAACTCTGATGACTCCAGCCATACAAATTAGCTACCAATAACATTTCTTTTTTCTTTTTTTGGGCCAAGGAGCAAAACCACGGAGATGAAAGTCGTCATTCCTTCGAAGTTTTCTAATGAGGAAGCGAAAATTTGTGAGAGGAATAGAAACACATGCGGAAGGAATCCCTTTTGGGGCCAAACTTATCGGATTCTCGCGTTCGGATCCTTGAAAAGAAAAGGATAGAAAAAAAAAATCTCGCCCACGGAAAGGTCTTTGATGGGGAGTGGTTCTAGTTATAATAAGTTGTTTTCATGTGATATATTCTAATTATGTTTGTATTAACTTTTGCCTTATTATCGTTTTGATGAAAACGATAGTGATTAAAGTAAATATGATTTAGTGAAACGTATTTTCAAGTGGGAATATCAATAGAAATTTAGCATACAAAAAGTATTCCCAAAAAATAAGTAAGATTACTCGATAGATTTTACAGAATTTCAGATTTCCGTTTGCTCGTTTTTTGTTACATCAAGTGGCCCTGCTTTGATTTAAAATTTGCAAGTAACCTGCTATTTAAAGTTCTCTACTCAGTTAATGCCTTTTCTGCTCATAGTGTCACCATTATTCCAACCACTTCTTTTCCAACTACATCAGTTCTTGCTGAATAGATGAATATATTTCCTTGGTCCAAGATTTCCTTACCAGTCCCCTTACAACGTGTTTCACTTAAGGCCAAGATATCCAAATTATACTTCATAAATTCATTCTTCACTTGCTGTAACTTCCCAATCTGATTCATGGTTCTAACATTCCAATTACCAATTTTCAATTTTTCTTTACTATTCATAAACTGGGATTTTGTAGCACCCCGCTACACCCGGGACTGGGGACCATTCTGTCATTTTCACTTTCCATAGACTGACTAAATCCATAAAGATTTCATTGGCTAGTTTCATCAAAGGATAGCCAGTTCCTTGTGATGCACAGTGCCTATCTAACTAAGGCAAGTGCCCCTGCCGGTCTATACTAATTCTAGTAAGATCATCCGCCAGGCATCGAGGGTATAAGTCGAAAAGACAGCTTGTCTATCGTCTTGAACCCAATCCGTCACCCTTCTGCTAGGGACTTCGAGATTTAGGGGGGCATTTTCTCCACACTTAGAGCTCTCGTTATCTCACCAGGTTGCTCATTCGCTTATATAGCCGTTGGCAAACACGGACTGCTAAGATACACCGCCATGTGTATATATATATATATATATATACATATATATATATATATATATACATGTATATTATATATATATATGTGTGTGTATATATATATATATATATATATAAATGTATGTATGCATGCCTACTCGGTCTCTCACCCTCTCTCGGGTAGGAGAAGAGGAGTCATACCCTGGTGAGAGGGAGTACCTCTTGAAGTAAACTCGAAGAACCACGGTCTCCCACAAATTGCCAAAACTGCCGTGTTGTAGTTAGGAAAGGGGGGGGGCATGGGAAGGGTTGAATATGTGTGTGCATATATTATGTAAGTATTTAGCCGTCATTATATTGACGAGTCACGTACGCTAGTAATGATAATAATAATAGTGTTTATTCGCCTTTCCTTCACAACCCGCTTTCCTTACCCGGCTTAACCATTGTGCTTCTGAATCCGAAGAGAGATTTGCCTCCGTCCTGAACACCACCCTTACGGACTCTCCTTTCTTGAACGAGTCTTGCATAACAGCTCAGCCTCTTCAGAGGTTTCTCCCTTCATTCAGCCTGGCAATTACCTCCTCGCTTTCTCTCTACCTTTAGACTTCATGCAAAAGATCTCTCTTTTCTTCTCGTCCTTTGTACCATTGCAGTGCATGATTTCAAGGCTTGCTTGCGCACGGCTTGCTTCGCTTGTTCAACTTTGGTATCTGCAACTGCTTGAAGGCACAGACACATTGATAGCAATAGAATTGATCGTGATGAAGACGTTTATTAAGATCAGAAAGGTGAGGATATCAACGATGAGATATGAAGAATATTTCTTTATTGAAATTAAAGATTTCTAGTTCACATCTCTTTATGCAAACCATTCCTGAATCTTCATAGCCTGTGTTTTTGTTGTAATTTTCCTGGTTTATAGTATGTATATATATATATATATATATATATATATATTTATATATTTATATATAAAGACGTGTTTAATACATCTGTTACGTATAAAACAGTATATTCAGATATAGGCTGCTATTAACATTTTCACCTTTATTTCACAATTAAGTAGATTAATTTGTATATTTGGTATCATGCATTTAGAATGATATTAAAAGTATAGAAGCTCCGGCGTTTTTACAGCAATAATTGGGAATATTTCAGTTTGCTCTACCTATTTTGACGAAGTCGACCTTCTACACAAAGCTTTAGAAATTGAGCATCGTTGAAATACCACTGCTTTGAAATTAATTTCATATTATAGATCTTTTTTCCATAATTCAGCCACAGAAATACGACGTAATTTAGAATAAGGTTGGCGTTAATAAAGAATGAATATATTATTTTCCTTATAATTTTTCTGATAGCAGATTTCTCTCTCTCTCTCTCTCTCTCTCTCTCTCTCTCTCTCTCTCACACATGTTTTTGTATACAATTTGATCACTATCACTATTGGCAAGACACCCACCTGGGTCCAAGGGGTTGTTAGGCTTTGATTACATTGGATCGTTTGCATCGGTTAACTGTGAGATCGTGCTTCCCCTTCCGGGAATCTAGTTCTCATTCTTACCAAAGGAGGTGCGCTCTCTCTCTCTCTCTCTCTCTCTCTCTCTCTCTCTTATATGCAACTAATAGAGTAGGCTAATTGGGTGCGTGTATATATATATATATATATATACATGTGTGTATATATATATATATATATATGTACATGTATATATATTATATATATATGTGTGTGTGTATATATGCATGTATATATATATATATATATGTGTGTGTGTGTGTGTGTGTGTGTATGTGTGTGCTATTAGAATTATTAGAATGATGATTATGATTTAAATTATTATTATTATTATTATTATTATTATTATTATTATTATTATTATTATCATCTGTTACTAGTCCACTTCAGACCAAAGGCCTCAAGACAGGTCCTTCCATTCGCGTCTGTTTATGGTCTTTCTATGCCAGTCCACACCCGCAGACTGTCTTAGTTCTTCGATCCATCGTCTTCTCTTCCTTCCACTGCTTCTTTTACAATCTCTACGGATCCAATCTGTTATTCTTGATGCCCATCTATTATCTGTCATTCTCATTATATGTCCTAACCATGCCCATTTCTTTTTCTTACATGTTAGTATATCCTTTCTATACAATTGAAGACATTAAGGCTTTCAAGGGGAAACTGGAGACTTTCTTATTCCCTGAGTCGTATAACAGTGACGATTCAACAGTAAATGAACAATACGTGATATGAAACGTTGAATACTCGGGACGAACAAGATATAACGACAGTGGAGGTCCTGTAGAGAGTGGGGATCCCCTGTTGTATGGGACCGGAAAAGCAGCCGTCAAAGTAAAGGATACCTTAATGTAGTGAAAGGGTTTGTGTATGGCCATGATCAGGCAAGCTTTACTATTCAGGGGCACCCATACTGTGCTGGTTTGCTGTGAGCAATCAAAGTAAGGTCTCCCACCATCACCAATCCGCAGTAGCCATCGTGGTGATGAAATTCCCAAACCTCAGAAATGACGAAGGACATGTTTGAGTCCTTTGTCGTGCTGCGGACTAGAAACGGCTGCATTTATTGTTGTTGTGCGTGTATATTTATTTATTTGTGTAATATATATATATATATATATATATATATATATAATGTGTGTGTGATCGCATCTAAGATATAGACAGTTCTAAGAAACTACAAAATATTCTTGACTTTACAAGAAAGGCTTATTATTTATGTCAAGTTTTACTTAAAACTATTTCAAAATTTATTTGTATGGATACAAGATCAATTGTTAAAGTTAAAAAAAAGATAGATACTGTATTCTATGTGCTTTCATCAATGGTAGACGGTAAAGGCACTTCAACTTCAGCTTATGCTCTGTTTCCTGATAGATACGTATCCAAAACCTGTATCAAATTATAATCTATTTTAGCTTCTACGTACAGTGAGCTAGGGATGGGGGTTTTGGGGGAGCCTATAGGTCATTGCCTGGCCCTCATTGGTCCTACCTTGGGTGGAGAGGGGGCTTGGGTGCTGATCATATCTATGTATGGTCAGAGTCTAGCGCATTGTCCTGCTCGATAGGGCAACGTCTCTGTTCCTTGCCCTTGTCATTCATGAGCGACCTTTAAACCTTTAAATCGATGGTCCTCGCAAATCACTTCCTACACATACCCATTAGTCCATTGCGTTTGCGAGAGTATTGCTGCATTTGCTCTTGAGAGAATTGCCCAATTAATAGCAAATGGCGAACCGGACTCAGCTCGGGAGATGGCCATATTGGGAAGGGCGAGTTGGTTTTATAAAGATGTTGAGAGGTTCCGCTAATGGACAACGATCGTCATTTGTTAGTTTTCATTCGCACATTTCCATTATCATCGTATTTATTTGTTTTAGTTTTACTGCGAAGGCCAACGGTGTGGATAATTTGGTGGTATTGTATGGTGTTATGTAGGTACCATGAGCCGGAGCACTAATTGGAAAAGCAAAATGCTACAATCCTAAGGGCTCCAACAGGGGAAGTAGCTCGGTGCGGAAAGGTTATAGAGAGGCATCGAATAAACAATGAATGAGATATATATATATATATATATATATATATATGTACATATATATATATATATATATATATATATTATATGTATATATATATATTTTATATATGTATGTGTATATATATGTATAAATATACATATGTATATATATGCATCTATATGTATATATATGCGTGTGTATATGTATGTATGTATGTATGTATATATATATATATATATATATATATATTAATTAGATAAAATATAGAAACTATGAAATGAGACCTGTTCATTTGAATCAAGATTGAACTTATAAAGTTCCACCAATTCAATTAAGCTACGAGAACAGGAAGACCAATCAATAATTGAGTCTTAATCATGTTGAAGTCAAGGCTCTAAGAACTAACTGCATATCTAATGCTACGTACAAGATGGCACAGTCTGGGAAGATCTAAGTGGGAAGATCTAAATGCAAAATATGGTCAGAAATAATAGAAGTATTACGCAACACATAAAGAACTAAGAGAAAGACGGTGCCAGATATCAATACCCAGATCAGTAATAATGAATTTAATACACCACTTATTTTATTTTCCAACAAGTTAAGATTGCATTCAGCAACTGAAGACTAAACAGGAGAATAATATTCAAAACTTGGCAGAATTAAAGAATATAAAATTTCTTAAGGATAAATTGATAATAAAAAATCTGAGAAGACTTTCTCAAGATGCCAAATTTTTCCAGCTGATGAACGACCAGGACAGGATTTGTTTCTCAAATGTAAATGTAGAATCGCACTTAGAATATTAAAAGGAATATACGCAGTTGAAGAGACACTGTCCCTGACCTACTTTACTGTCATACTTTTGAGTTTTTTTACGGTTTAACTTCCTCACCCATCAGTTGAATCGTGCACTAATTTTACCACATCTCTTACCTTTAGGTGATGTAATTTATGCAAAATAAGTATAGTAGTATTATCTGTATTTATAACAACCTTGTTTTCCAGGTCAAACCACATGTCATGTGCAAATAATATTAAAGGTAATGGGTTGAGAACATTACCCTGTGGACCACCAGGTATTACATTCCTATAGTTACTATCAACAGTTACCCTTTGCAATCTATTATTTAATAATTAAATAATTATGCAGAGAATAGACTCGCCTTCTCCCATGTGATTAAGTTTGAAAACAAGTTTGGTTGTGGTGCCCGATGTGGTAACATACCTGACTGGTAAACGCCAGACTGGGGCTCGAGCCCCGCTCAAACTCGTTTGTTCCTTTGGTCGCTGCAACCTCACTATCCTAGTGAGCTAAGGATTGGAGGTTTTGGGGCGCTTATAGGTCTATTTGCCGTGTCATTGGCGTCTATTGCCTGGCCCTCCTTGGGTGGAGAGGGGATTTGGGCGCTGATCATATGTATATATGGTCAGTCTCTAGGGCATTGTCCTTCTTGCTAGGTCTATGTCAATGTCCCTTGTCTCTGCCATTCATGAGCGGCCTTTAAATCCTTTAAATGATTAACACGTTCAAAAGTAGTAGTCATACGAACTTGCTGACATCAAGCTATGGATTGCTGTACAGAATTGGGAATTGTAAGAAGGGCATCATAATACTTTGGAAAAGCCGAACTGCAATCTAGGAAACAAGATAATTACCTTCAACTACTTAAGCGTTTTGGCAAAAGCCGTTCAAAATCTTTAGATCATATGGAAATTACGGAAATTAGGCAATTAGCTTTGCTAGAGCTACCACAAATACAAATTTATGGAGTAACATTACCAATCATCCTCCAAGTGCGAAAAGAACCTCTTTTTGCTAAATCGCGAAAAATAGCAGCGAACTTGGAAGTCATCTGTCTTTATAAAGAACCAAAGAAAAATAACCATTTGTTTCAACGCCTCCGTAAGCATCAAGGTCCAGTAAAAGAGTTTTCATTTCAGGAGACCTAAAAGCTAAACTGCTTAATTTAGCTTCCCGAAAACAAGAATGAGGAACATCGAATTTAATTCACATATTTAAAGACTCGCGTGCCCCTTAAAATAAGAAACGATATATTATTATTATTATTATTATTATTATTATTATTATTATTATTTCCTAAGCTACAACCCTAGTTGGAAAAGCCCAGGGGCTCCAACAGGGAAAATATCTCAGTGAGGAAAGGAAACGAAGAAAAATAAAATATTTTAAGAAGAGCAACAACATTAAAATAAATATCTCCTATATAAACTAAAAAAAAAACTAACAAAACAGGAGGAAGAGAAATAAGACAGAATAGTGTGCCCGAGTGTACCCTCAAGCAAGAGTACTCTAACCCAAGACGGTGGAAGACCATGGTACAGGGGTTATGGTTTAGAGGAAAAAATAAAAGGGGGCAGGTAGAGCCCAAGTCTGCAGAAGTGAAAACAGAAGAACAAACAAGAGAGATAATATGAAATAAGTATAGTTACAAAGAAAAATAATGTTTTTTTAATGAAGGTTCCCCTAAAGATAGATAGTAAAAACCAAATAGGGAATATTATTGGCATAAAAAAAAACCTGCAGCGATCTTGTTTATTTTTAATCATTATTTTAATTTCTTGCAAGACACCGCCATTTGCAGTAAGGAAATCTGTCATGAAACAAAGAAATCCGAAATAGGGAGATTTTATAAACTGTAAGTTGACAACCATCTTATGAAGACACCAAAATATCCTTGACATTTTTTTTTTTTTTTTTATCCAAAAGACTTTGAATCTAATATTATTATTATAATTATTATTATTATTATAACTTCAAAACAACAAGAGGAAGAGAAATAATGTAGAATAGTGTGCCCGACTGTACCCTCAAGCAAGAGAACTTAACCCAAGACAGTGGAAGACCATAGTACAGAGGCTATGGCACTACCCAAGACTAGAGAATAATGGTTTGATTTTGGAGTGTCCCTCTCGTAGAAGAGCCGCTTGCCATAGCTAAAAAGTCTCTGACAAAAAAAAAAAAAAAAAAAAAAACCGGTCATGAAATTTTCTTCGAGTAAATGATAAATATTATTTAATATTAAGTTTGCTCGATAAAGAAAAATTAGTAATATGCTCTCTGAATTTTTAATTATGAATTCATTTTCAAAAAGTGGATAAAACAAAGTAATTAAAGAGGAATTAGTAAATGGTATAGTAATAAAAACTGGATAATAGTGTCTAAATTGTTTTATAAATTACTTCGCTATTTTTATTACACATTTTAATTGTTAATATCTTCAGAAAGTTTCCTTACTAACTTTCGTTAAATCCCCTATAGATTTTTGCTTTTCTTTATTTTCTGCAACCGTAAGTACTTGAAAACTTAAGTCAGTAAATACAACTGCTCTCTCTCTCTCTCTCTCTCTCTCTCTCTCTCTCTCTCTCTCTCTCTCTCTCTCTCTCTCTCTCTCTCATATCCAAGATCTTTTATTTATGTGTTTATGTGGAATATGAACCACTTTTTAATGTATCTCTCTCTCTCTCTCTCTCTCTCTCTCTCTCTCTCTCTCTCTCTCTCTCTCTCTCTCTCAATGTATATTTCTTATCTCTTGTACCCTTTACTCTTCCTCCCCCGCTTCGTCCGAATTGTCTTCTGTGACCTTGAGTTAGTAATGCCAGAGAAAACTTTGAGAACATAAACGTCCTTCTAAAGGATTGCGGATCACTAGGATGGATCCTCTGTTGCCGATTTCCGTCTCTGTGGCTCGTCTATGAATCCTTTAAAAGGAGAGAGAGAGAGAGAGAGAGAGAGAGAGAGAGAGAGAGAGAGAGAGAGAGAGAGAGAGAGAGAGAGAGAGAGAGGGGGGGGGGGTGGATAAATAGATCATATTCACTATCATTTCAAAATCAGTTGTAATCGAGAAACATAGACAATTTCTAATTCATTTTAATTAGATTCATTTCATTTGAAATCGTTGGCAGTGACTTCTTGTCTCATTTAATCGTATCTTACATTTTTGGTTTATTTTTATATATTTCTTCAAAGGTCAAGGTTAAATCTACTTGCTCGAAAAAACTTTCAATGAAATATTAATTCAACTTTGCCTTTTTCGAAATCGGTTACGTAAACTTATAATTCTTGTTACGAATTTAATCAACTCTGGTTTCAGATTTATTTTACAATTTTTTAGTAAACAGAACACGCGTATGAATATTCTTTTTACATTAAGCTGGTATCCCTGACAAGGGGGGGACTTCCGGAGAAATAAAAGACAATAATCATTGACATATTCTTGCTTAAACTGTTTCATTATGGGTAAACCCACAATGTAGAGATTTTCAACAACACTACTCACTTCACGTATCAACACTTTAAGCCCACTAACAGAACGTCCAATCTTCTTACAGGAAATGAGCCATACATTTTGATTACACACACACCCACAGACACACGCAGTATCACCTCTCAGATATTGAGGGCTTTGTTTCACAGCAGCGTCTCTTTCACTTCACGTCTGTAGGTCCGTGGATCTCTCCCAGGCGTCCTTACACTAGTCCAGAAAGCTTTGAATTAGTCAATGGTTGTTTGGGTCATGGAGAAAAAGTGGGAGGCTTGCAATCTCACCTTTTAAAGGTAATGAGACGCAAGAGGTATCAGCCATTCTGGCGCCACTTTCTCTGAAGGAGAAGCAGGTGTCTATAGTCAATTTATTTAGTGAGGCATATTTGCACAGACTCGTAGGAGTGCCCTTTTAGCTCTGAAAAGATTCCTGATAACTGATTGGTGGGAAGTATTCGGACAAAAATACTTTCGACCAATTAGCTATTAGGAAACTATATATCTATCTATATCTATATATATATATATATATATATATATATATATATATATATATATATATATATATATATATATATGTGTGTGTGTGTGTGTGTGTGTGTGTCTGTCTGTCTGTCTGTATGTGTGTATTATCAAATGATTTTCATTTAATAAGAATGTGATACTATTATCACATTCTTATTAAATAAAAACCATTTGATGAGCTCTTGAGTAAATCATTTATTTCAATATTTTGTCATGCTCAATATATTTTTCCTAATTCATCTCCATTTTTCGATCTTCTATCCTCTCCCACCCACCAGGCTTTTCCTGCTTCCATGAATGCATCAAGTTTCCTAAGTGTAAGAGCCTTGATGTAAGTAAGATGGAAGTGAATTAGAAAATAATAAAAAAAAAAAGACCAGTTCCTGTTAAACTGCTCGTAGTGAAAATGATCAACGAAACTTTGTTAAAACAAAAAGAACGATTCCGGGTATACGCCACTAAGTAAAAAGAATAATTTTTATCCGTAAATCTGAAAAATGATAAAAAGAACTCTTCCAGGAAAAGGCGCGAAAAGGGCAGGCGCCCTCTCACGCGCCAGATTTGGCGGGAGAAGAAAGCCAAAGAAAGTTTTAGAATTCCCGAGAAAGGCAGATGAAGTTTTGGGGTTTGCGGAAGGAATGTATGAAAACTTTATGAGGGATGGACTCAGAATGTATAAAATTCCATGAAAGGGGACGTCCTACAACATAAGAAACTCCGAGGAAGATGAACCAGTAAAGATAATTTTCCGAGTATCTTGTTGGCATGCGCTATGATCTGTGCTATAATCGCTTAAAAGGTGATGATCAGCAGCTGGTTTTATGATTCGTAGGAGTTAGTCGGCGTTCCTCGAAGATTTGAGGCGTGAATAAAGTGTTTAATATTTCGCTGACAAAGTTTTGGATTCAAAAGGAAGATTATATGATTGAAATTTCTACGCTTTGATATTAGTCAACATTTTGGGCTAGTTGTAGCCTAAAGGGAAATAAAGTATTTCTTTGGTATTTATCCGTGACGAGCAAAATCTCTCTCTCCTCTCTCTCTCTCTCTCTCTCTCTCTCTCTCTCTCTCTCTCTCTCTCTCTCTCTCTAACGATAGTTAAGGATTTCTTGTATTTTTTATTTAGACTGCATGTTGGCCAAATCAAAGCTTATAAATTACACTTAACTTACAAATGTGGTTGTGTAATGAATCGTCATTGCTGTTTTTAACTTGATGTTATGGGTGTTTGTTTGGTGAAACAGTAAAATTTAGTAGGAGTACCTCTTATTTTTGTAGAAGCATATCCCTGTTTTTGCAGAAAGAAAACAGCTTTATTGCAAAAACAATATTTTTTTCCATAAACATTACACCATGGCTTATTTTTACAAATAAATCATCGATAACTTATGAATCAAAGCACGCGTTATCTTTCTTTTTTCAGAAGCAAAGCACTATTATTGTTTAGCATAAACAAAGCGCTAATGTTGTCAAGCAGAAACAAAGCAGGAGTTTTTTTTTCTTGAGTTAAAGTCCTGAGTTACGTTTTATAGACATGAAGCTCTATGAACGATCAAGGTAAGGAATCGTTATTTGAGAATATTTTGGAAGGGCCAGATAGGTGATAACTGAGGGGCGAGGTGAATGCAACTAAACTTTATTAAACAGCCATCGAGCTTAAATACCAAGACTTGTGAGCAAGAATGTCACAAAAAAAAAAATAAAAAAAAAAATAAATATGAGCTATCAGGTTTATACAGGGTGGTTTATTAACATTGCAGGAAAGAGCGAGTGATAAGATAAAAAGCAAAACCATTACAATGTACAAATGTGTATGAAACATGTGTGATAAATGGCTCCCCCCCTTAAAAGGACATACATGTGAATTAGTGGCCCTGCTCTTGAGAGGCGTACTGTAGGCGGGTAGTATGTCAGGAGATATGCAGGTTTTAGGTGATCAAAAGCGTGCCATGAATGTTGATAAAGAAAGGCTCCGGCGTACGACAGATTACGAGGATAGGGGCTGTGTAAGGGGGCGTTAGCAGATGTCTTGCTAGTGTTGCTCTGCAGTAAAATTTGCATTGCCGAGTACAGATCTGTCACTGTGTTGTTTAGCTGGGGGCTTTGAGTAACTTTTCCCACAACGTGACGTAGACGCTGGAGATTGTCGAAAGAGTTTGCAGATGGAGAAATTTCTACATGGGCGACCAGCGGGACACCATACACAATTTCAGCTGCTGAGACATCCAGGGCGTCTCTAAGAGTGGTCCTTAGTCTTAGGAGGACCCAGGGAAGCTGGGTAAACCAGTTGGCGTCCGTGCAGCGAAACATCAAAGCTGCATTGAGGATGGGATGAAAACGTTCAACCATTCCGCTGTCATCAGGGCTGTATATGGTTGTCTGATGAAGGGTAATTCATAGGAGATTTGCTGATGATGTCCACAATTGAGAGGTGAAAGTGGTACCCCTGTCAGAAGTAATATGCTCAGGGATACCAAATCTCGCTATCCATCCTGTAGTTTTCATGGGAATGGTTTCAGCCCAACGTGTGGAGCGGTTGATGACGGTAAACAAGTAACAATGTCCTTGTGATGTGGGTAGGGGACCTACTATACCGACGTGAATGTGGGTAAAACAATTCTTGAGGTTGAGGAAAAGCACCCACTCCTGAATTCGTGTGTCAATATAGTTTTGAAGTTTGGCATGAAGTACATGCGTGGACCCAATCCTTAGCATCCTTAGTAATGCCGTGCCAAATGAACTTTGTCTTCAGTAGCTGTGCAGTAGATCAGCGCGAAAGATGTGAAAGGCCCTGAAGGAGATCATACACCTATCAGTGCAGTAGACCAGGTATCCATGGTCTCTAGGTCTACCAGAACTAACATCAAAGAGGAGGGTGGCGTTGGGGTCGTCGATGGGGACGTCTTCCAACGTAGGGATATGCAGGATGTCGTACATGCTTGGTACTGTGGATCTTTGTTGGGCTTCTGCCAAGGCATTGTAACCTAATCCAATTCCAGGTGAATGGCGGCCAATGTGTTTCTTGACAGGGCATCGGCAATGGGTTTCATTTTCCCAGAGACATGTTGAAGGGTGCCATTGTATTCAGCCACGGCAGAGAGATGTCAGTGTTGAGCATGTTAGAAGGGTGTACCTTCCAAGAAGTGGTGAAAGTGACTGACTGCCAATTGCACCACCAGCAATTCGTTGTCGAAGGTAGAGTGAGTGGATTCCGCCTTGGACAGTTTTCTACTGAAGAAGGCCAATGGGTGGGGTGAGCCGTTGACCACGTGCTTGAAGGAGAGGTGTATGTGGCACAGGAAATGTGAGAGCAGCAGTGGTTGATAAGGCCTTCTTTGCATTGTAGAAGGTCGCTTCCGGAAGGGGACCCCATTTCAGGTCTTTTGGCTTGCCCTTGAGGGAGGTGTAGAGGAGGGCAAGAGTAACAGCGATGTCTAGTAGGAAAAAGTGATAATAGCTGATTGTACCCAAGAATTCTTACAGTGCTTTGACGGTCGAGGTCGTGGGGAAATTCTGAACGACTGCTACCCTCTCAGGGAGGGGGTGGACTCCTTCAGGAGTGATGCAGTGCCCTAAGAACGCCAAAGATACAATTGTCATTCTAGATTACAAGGCTGTTCTATTGAGGGCGGTCAAGCACGGTGCGTAGGCGATGAAGGTGTTCCTCTTTAGAGGAAGAGAACACAAGTATATCGTCCACATAACATACACAAAAGGGGAGGTCCCCTAAGATGCGGTGCATGAGGCATTGAAAAGTGGCCCCAGCATTACGAACACCAAAACAGGAGTATTTGAAGGTGTATGTACCGAAGGGGGTGGTGATTGCGTTTTTGGGGATGTCTTCATGGGCACCTGATGATACACCTTCAGGAGGCCGAGCGTGGAGAAAACCTTCGCTTTGTGCAAGTAGGAAGTCACGTCAGCGATGTTTGGGAGGGGGTAGTGATCCGGTTCTGTCTGCATGTTCAAGCGCTTGTAATCCCCACGTGGATGAAGAGAGCCATCTTTCTTCAGGGCAATGTGTAAGAGAGGCGACCTTGGGCATGAGGCCTTTTGGCAAAGGCCTATCACTTCCATTTCAGCAAACGTTTGTTTAGCGGCTGCCAAACGATCCGGTGCCAGACGCTTGAATCTGGCAAACACTGGGGGCCCCCGTCGTCTTAATATGGTGATGAGTAACATTTTGGGCTTGAATTGTGGGCGCTTGACGAAGTTCTGGACAGAAAACTTCTGGATATGACGTGAGGTGGTAGCCGTAGACATCTGTGGGTGTGCTGATGTGGAGAGGGAGCTCAGATTGGGCGGGTTGAGGAGATGTGGAGGAGTATCAATCTGCATTGACTAATCGTCAGTGAATACCATCAACCAGGAGGTGGATATGTGAGAAGAAATCTGCACCGAGGATTGGCAATGTGACGTCGGCAACGAGAAACTTTCAATTATATTGGGTGCTGCCAATCGATAATGGGAGGGTCTCATAACCGTTGGTGGGTATCACAGATCCTTTGGCAGCTACCAGTCGGACATTGGCAGACTTAGACAGGCTACGTAATGTCCTGGATAGTGGCCTTGGCAGAAGAGAACTGCAAGCACTTATGTCTACCAAAAATGAAAAATCACACGGCCGTATCTACATCAGGTAAAAAGAAAACATTAGTGACAGGGGAGGCCACTGCCGCAAGCAATGGCCTACTTACACGTTGTT
>NC_090752.1:49209547-49214988 GCF_036898095.1 Palaemon carinicauda
ATGTATGTAAATATATAACTATATATATATATATAACTATATATATATATATATATATATATATATATATATATATATATATATATATATATATATGCGTGTGTGTGTTTGTGCACGCATGTATGTGTGTGATATAAATGATGGCATCTCCGAAAGAAAAAGTGAAAAACTTGATTGCAATTGATACTTTTGTCTTGTAATTGACGTCATCTAACAAACAATTGATAGTCTGATGATGTCAATCACAATAAAGTACGGAAACCTATCTTGTTTTTCGCCTCTCTTTTAGCGGCTTTAATATACTGGCTCTCTCTCTCTCTCTCTCTCTCTCTCTCTCTCTCTCTCTCTCTCTCTCTCTCTCTCTCTCTCTCTCTCTCTCTGATATATATATATATATATATATATATATATTGTGTTTAAGAGAGAGAGAGAGAGAGAGAGAGAGAGAGAGAGAGAGAGAGAGAGAATATATATATATATATATATATATATATATATATATATATATATATATATATATATATATATATATATATATTTGACGGTAATGTAAAAAAAGCGTCGTGAATGTGTTTCTAAGCCCAGTTCTCAAAATTCTGACAAAGGTGTCTTTAGATTTTGTACTTATATAGGTACAGTTGGAGACTGGAGTCCCTGTTATACCTTGCTCTGAAGAAGTGCAACCTGCCACACCCTTCCTTCGTGTCGAGTAACCAAAAAGCTAGTGTAGGGAGCCCAAGCAGAGGAGGTGGCTTGGGTTAAACGCAGGAACTCGCCACGCAGTGAGGGTGTAGCTAAGTGCACTTTATGAGAGCGAGGTGTGCCAGGAATTCCTGTGTCCATCTGTACTAGTGATGAAAGAGGCTGGCCCCATGTTGGACGACGGCGAGTGTAAAATTGACCCTCTTTCAAAGGAAATAAATTATCTTTACTTTCGAATCTATTAAATTTTCCCTTTAATTTACTGTTTATGATATTTTCACGGAAATATTTTAGTAAAGATGTGTTCGAAAGAGCCGTGAGTTTCCTTTGCAATAAATGAGAGAGAGAGAGAGAGAGAGAGAGAGAGAGGAGAGAGAGAGAGAGAGAGAGAGAGAGAGAGAGAGAGAGAGAGAGAGAGAGAAGACTTTATGATAACGATTCAGGATACAAAAGATAAATGCGTAAGTAAAAGGCGGCGTAAGAGGAAGGGAAAGACTTTACGATAGTCATTCAACTTTCAAAATGTCTAAATGCGCGATGGAACTAATAACGGTCAGGTATCTATGTGTGTGTGAGAGAGAGAGAGAGAGAGAGAGAGAGAGAGAGAGAGAGAGAGACTTTATGATTACGATTCAGGATACAAAAGATAAATGTGTAAGTAAAATGCGGCGTAAGTGGAAGGGAAAGACTTTACGATAGTCATTCAACAAAACGTCTAAATGCGCGATGGAAGTAATGACGGGTCGGGTATCTATGAGAGAGAGAGAGAGAGAGAGAGAGAGAGAGAGAGAGAGAGAGAGAGAGAGAGAGAGAGACCTTGGAAATACAGGTTTCAACTTTCCGTGAAATGTAGGACGAGAACTGAGTAGTTCTAAAACCCCTTTAACTTTACAAAGTATCATTTGGTCTTTCTAAAATAGCTTTGAACCTAACAATAGTCCTTTATATATTGCTCACCAAACACCCTAACGATGTACTCTGAACATTGTTATTTTTTGTATAATCTGCCTCGGAAATCTCATTTAATCTTAACTTCCTATTGGTCGTTGAGAAACGTTGATTTTAATGATGAAATTTATGCGAATTTAGCATTTTTGGGGTGCCAGTTTTTGTAGGTATCTTTAACCAATGTTTCACTTTCCATGAAATAGAGAAAATGTGTTGGTGTTGATAGTAACTAACTTTATAAGGAGAGAGAGAGAGAGAGAGAGAGAGAGAGAGAGAGAGAGAGAGAGAGAGAGAGAGAGAGAGAGAGAGAGTATGGATTTTATGTTAATACTTTATGGATTCTAAAAATAAATCCAACGGTAAAGAATTTGTGCTAAAGATAGATAGAGCCACCCTAATAGTAACCTAAGAGTTTACTACCCTAAAAGGCATCTTAGAACTGGTGACGATCGGGTATCAATGAAGATTTAAGAGACAGAAAGCAACTAGAGTTTCCCTTTATCACCTGACAGAAAAGTTTTTATTTCGCCTTCACGACACTTGGATGACCCTCTTCTTCTTCTTCTTCTTCTCAGAGTGAGAGAGAGAGAGAGAGAGAGAGAGAGAGAGAGAGAGAGAGAGAGAGAGAGAGAGAGACCCAGGATGCATTTACCTCAATGTGGAATGTCTAGGAGAACTATGAAATTCATAAACCTGATGTTATTTGATACTATTTCCATCGAATATCATCATTTTGATCTTGGTAGGATTGATAAATGGCTTTTATATAATAATGAGTTGTAGTTCACACTGCCAGCCTTTGTTTATTGTTATTATTTACCTGTTTTCTTTACCGGCCAGTTTGATCATATCTGTTTTTAGGTATATGAACATGCATGTCTGTGTCCAGCCTGTATGAAAGAAATGATTACAATATCAATCTTTACTAACCGAGAAATAAACACTCGAGGTGTGATGCTAGATGCAATGATTATAACGAGAGAGAGAGAGAGAAAGAGAGAGAGAGAGAGAGAGAGAGAGAGAGAGAGAGAGAGAGAGAGAGAGAGAGAGAGAGAGAGAGAGAGAGAGAGAGAGAGAGAATTTTTTTCATTAATGGTTTCATTGTATAGGGTTGAGGGTTACTTCCTGATGTGAGTAAACTTATTTGCCTGAGAGAGAGAGAGAGAGAGAGAGAGAGAGAGAGAGAGAGAGAGAGAGAGAGAGGAGAGGAGAGAGAGAGAGGCGAGAGAGAGAGAGAGAGAGAGAGAGAGAGAGAGAGAGAGAGAGAGAGAGAGAGAGAGAATTTTTTTTTCACAAAATGATTTCACTGTATAGGGTTGAGGGTTACCTATTGATGCGAGTAAGCTTGTTTGTGTGTAAGAGAGAGAGAGAGAGAGAGAGAGAGAGAGAGAGAGAGAGAGAGAGATTCTATTTGATCGCATTATATAAAAAAAGCTAAGCTTCTGCCGTTACTTCGACACGCCTGCGATTCCAATTCTCCTTAGGATTGGTCGGCCAATATTCACGTTTCCCTGACTATCCAGATGAAAATGAATCTGGTTTAATGTCCTGGAAACTGGAATGAGACGGTGATACTTTCTCTTTCTTTATTCAGTTTCTCTCGTTGTGTTTCAATGCGATTTTCAAGTTATTATCGTCCGAATTTTTGCGTGAAATGCCGTTGCCTCCTATGAAGAATGCGGCTTTTGTCAAATTTTTATAGATGGGAATTCTCTGGTTTATGACCGTTTAATGTGCTGTAAGTTATATTTAACTTTATTATTATTATTATTATTATTATTATTATTATTATTATTATTATTATTATTATTAAATGCTAAGGTACAACCCTAGTTGGAAAAGCAGGATGCTATAAGCCCAGGAGCCCCAAAAGGGAAAATAGCCCAGTGAGGAAAGGAAATAAGGGAAAATGAAATATTTTAAGAATAGTAGCATTAAAATAAATATTTCCTATATAAACTATAAAAACTTTAACAAAACAAGAAGAAGAGAAAGTAGATAGAACAGTGTGCCCGAGTGTACCCTCAAGCAAGAGAAGACAGTGGAAGACCATGGTCAGAGGCTATGGCACTACCCAAGACTAGAGAACAATGGTTTGATTTGGATTTTGGAGTGTCCTTATATTTAATTCAATCTATCTAAGTAGGGATACCTAACTTGGTGAGAGATTTCCTGCATCACCATGACAAGACTACGAGTCAGAACCATCCATACTACGTTAGTTTGCTGTGACCCATTCAGACAAAAGTCTCCCACCATCACCAATCCAGCGTGGTGATGAAAACTGGCCAAACCCTAGACATGAATAAGGATATGTGTAAGGCCTTTGTCCTGCAGTGGACTAGAAATGGCTGCATTTGTTGTTCTAAAGAACCATATTGTACGTTGTGACGAGGTGAATGCGACGGAGTTTATTCAACAAGACATCGAGCTTATATACAGATAATTGAGAGTAAGAATGACAACAAATTCAAACAGTACTAAACATTAGATGCCAAGTTTAAACAATACCGTTACAGGGTACGAGTAAAACTTTTCATTTTTCTTAACGTTTAATTGTTTTTTTTTTCTTTCTGCATAAATTTATTAGCAATGGACCTCTTGATGATTTAACCTTACTTTTTCCTTTTCGTTTTTTAGACTTCCATTTTTAGTTTATGACTAGATAAGAAATAGACACAAATTCTATTAGATTTTGTATACAGTGCACAGAATTAGATTTCATGCTACCAGTCCAGCGTTCACATTACTTTTGGTAGCAATTTTTAGTCACAGATATTACGAGAGCAATATCTCGAGCTCTGTTGTATAGAATAAATACGTAGAATATGTTCAATGTTCCTCCATTTTCCTCCATTCTCTTAATTTATTATGCATTATCCCATCCATTTTATTGTTTTTTTTTTCGTCTAATTTTTTTTTATAATATTTTTTCTCTCACTTTACTTTATCTAATTCTTTCCTCATTTCTCTCATTATAAATTAGTTCTCCCTATCGTTTCTTGGTTCTCTCATTGTTCTTGTAATTTTTTTTCTATGTTATTTCTTGATTTTCCACATCTTATACTGGTATTATTATTATCATTATTATTATTATTATTATTATTATTATTATTATTATTATTATTATTGGTGTTGTTGTTGTAGTTGTTGTTGTTGTTGTAATTGATATTATTATTATTATTATTATTATTATTATTTTTATAATTGTTATTATTATTATTATTATTATTATTATTATTATTATTATTATTATAGTTGTTGTTGCTGTTGTTATTGTTATTGTTTTTTATATTACTAATATTATTATTGTTGCTGTTGTTGTTGTTGTTGTTGTTGCTGTTGTTATTATTATTATTATTATTATTATTATTATTATTACCACGTAACCCGAATCCCCTCATTGCTTAAATCTCCGCGCATCGTCTGACATTATTCCTGCCACGCCCCCATTGTAACGTCTCCCCTCCGTCAAGCTTAGCGTCTTCCAATCCGTCACTCTTATCCCGAACAAGCGATCCATTGACGAAAATAACCACCCGCCATCGATCTATCCCTCTGGAGTCCGTACAACAGCATCGTCTTTACTTTAAGAAGAAAAAAAAACTTGGGAAAAAACTCTTGAGAAAATAAAACTCTTGAGGAGAACGGAAAAAAACTTGAGGAAAAAAAGGATTCTTGGGAAAAAAATTCTTAGGGAAAAAAAGACTCTTGGGGAAGAAACTCTTGGAAAAAAAACTCTTGATCGATCGCTTGGGTTTCTCACGCTGGGGCAGTAGGACAAGGAAAGG
>NC_090752.1:49215488-49245488 GCF_036898095.1 Palaemon carinicauda
GTGTTTTTCCTCTTCAAATAAGCCATATATTTTTGATACATTAATGGCTGGATATATATATATATATATATGTGTGTGTGTGTGTGTGTGCGTGTGTGTGTGTTTGCGCATATAGCCCGACACTTGCTCTTTACCATAAAAGGGGAGATTATTATTCTCTTCATAGATGCTATTTTAGTTTTCCCTTTACCCAGCGTAATCCTATGCTAAAGATTCCAAAAGAAAAAGGCCATCTCCAGTAAATTAGAAAAGCCATATAACTCATCTATGCCCTCGATTATCTCAGGTAATAAATAAGACAGATGGGACTTACTTTCATCTCTTGGAATATTGGTTTCCGATGCGCAAAACTTATGAGTTATGATAAGAAAGAACAATCGTATTAATGCGCATATCGTATAAGTTATGGTAAAGAAACAAAAGCAATTCCTCTCCATTTAAGGGGTTACTGCACTATCATTGTTTAGTGGCCACTTACCTCTAGGTAAGAGTAGAAGAGACTCTTTAGCTATGGTAAGCAGCTCCTCTAGGAGAACGACACTCCAAAATCAAACCATTGTTCTCTAGTCTTGGGTAGTGCCATAGCCTCTGTACCATGGTCTTCCACTGTCTTGGGTTAGAGTTCTCTTGCTTGAGGGTACACTCAAGCACTCTGTTCTATCTATTTTTTCCTCTTTTTATAGTTCGTATAGGAGATATTTATTCTATTGTTACCGTTCTTAAAATATTTTATTTGTCCTTGTTTCCTTTCCTCATTGGGCTATTTTCCCTGTTGGAGCCCCTGGGCTTATAGCATCCTGCTTTTCCAACTAGGGTTGTAGCTTAGCAAGTAATAATAATAATAATACTCTGAGATTATTATCGATGATGAGAAGCCATTAATTGAAAGGTTTTTCACTGCAAATTAAAGAAAAATCTAACCGCAAAAATAATAAAATGACTCCTTTTAAACATCTTTTCTTGACCTCATAAAAATGAAAAAGGAAATGATTTACAGTACTGGATCAAAGGCTGAAGTCAAACGAAGACGTGAAACGAAAAACCAACAAACGGATGGACAAACAAAAAAAAATCTATGGGAGAGCAGACTAGGGAGAGGAATGGGAGAGCAGACTAGGGAGAGTAATCAGAATTTCGTCGTTGAAAAGAGTTAAATTGAAAGGGAAGATAGAGAAAAGGAAAATTGAATTCTTTGAATAAAACATGATGATCAAATACCCGAAGACGTTTTCTTGTTTTCCGTGACAGAAGAGAGATGAACGCTGTCCTTTGATCTGTCAATCTCCCTCTCCTCCGGAGCCAATACTTGATGGGAACTTTTAAACGTGAGAGAGAGAGAGAGAGAGAGAGAGAGAGAGAGAAAGAGAGAGAGAGAGAGAAGATAAATTATGATTGTGAAAAACTGAGAGGAATTTCATAGTTTTCTAAAGTACTGTGAGAGAGAGAGAGAGAGAGAGAGAGAGAGAGAGAGAGAGAGTGGATAGATTATGATTGTGAAAAAACAGAGGAATTTCATAGTTTTCCAAAATACTGAGAGAGAGAGAGAGAGAGAGAGAGAGAGAGAGAGAGAGAGATTATGATTGTGAAAAACAGAGGAAGAGAGAGAGAGAGAGAGAGGAGAGAGAGAGAGAGAGTGTGTGTGTGTGTGTTATCAGAATAAATAAAAACACGCAAAATCTGCACGAAACGAAGGGAGGGAAGATTGAAAAAAAATTCCATGTGTGGAATCAAATGAAAGCAATAGAATAGATTGAACCTACTCCGAAAAAAAATTCAAGAAAGTTTGAAGGCATTGAAAGTCTCAGAGTTTTCAAGGCATGAACGATTTTCAAAAATCTTGGCCCTTTCGGAAAGAAGATAAGGAAATAAAAAAAAAAAAAAAAAGAGATGATTTAAAAGAAAGCGGTTTGGAATAGTGAGGTCAATTAACGAGAATGAATAGAGAATTAGTTACAGCTGTGAAATATGTAAATACTAGTGTATGCGACCAGTCAGAAATGACTGCTAAATATTTAGATAGATCACACACACAGATTCGGCCCTTCCCACCCCCTATCCTATTCCTAATTACAACACAGCAGTTTTGGCAATTTGTGGGAGATTGTGGTTTGCGAGTGTACCTCTCAGGGTACCTCTCCCCCTTATCCGAGCGACTGGGAGAGACCGAGTAGTCATTTGTTTGGCAATGCCACTCAGCGTGAAAGGAATATATATATATATATATATATATATATATTTCGACACTTGCTCTTCATCATATAATATTGGAGAGATAAGAAATACGAAGAGGGAGATGAAGAGACGGAAAAAAAAATATGGGTTAACTGTCAATTGGAGAAGATGGATGAAAATAAGAAGAAGAAGAAGAAGAAGAAGAAAAAGAAGAAGAAGAAGAAACCGTCACCTGTGTATCAAGTGAGGCGAAAGAATTTTGATCGTCAATCGGAGCAATCCGGAGTTCCTAAAGTTTAAATCACTTACATAAATTCGACTAAGGCGGCGCACTTGTTGACTTCCTCCTCGAACCGTGTCTTGATTCGAGTAATAGCATGAATACACACAACTCAAAGAGAGAGAGAGAGAGAGAGAGAGAGAGAGAGAGAGAGGGAGAGAGAGAGAGAGAGATGATTTCGCCCTAACGCGCTTCATCTCTCTTCCATTTCTCTCATTCCTTTTCAACGTTCAAGAGTTATTATGAAATTTTATAATTTCTCCAGCATTAATTAAAGATGTAGAGAACCGATGAATTCTTTCATATTTTTTTACATAAATCAATTTCCTAGAATTTATAATAACTCTCTCTCTCTCTCTCTCTCTCTCTCTCTCTCTCTCTCTCCATACTCACACACACACACATTATATATATATATATATATATATATATTCAAATTAATTTCTTATATTTTAAAATCATCTCTCTCTCCCTCACTCTCTCTCTCTCTCTCTCTCTCTCTCTCTCTCTCTCTCTCTCTCTACAGTTTCGACTTCTCGTTCCAATCCGATGGAAGTCTAATTATCCCTAATAACATCTGAAGACGTAAAAGGGGCTTGTCTACAGACACTTTTATTGAAAATTCATAATTAGTTTGGTGGAAGTTCAACTCTCTTTGCAATACTTGGTGAAAAAAGAATGAAAAGTTCAAACGCGATTTAATAATGTTTCTTTAATGCTTGTTTTACTTCTGGACTTGTTAGTTTGGTTATGAAGCTCCAATAACGCTTACACCAGACTCGTACCATCTGGTGTTAGTTTCTGAGTAGGGATGTGATTTTGATATGGGTTGGTCCAGGGGCTGTGGAGGCCATTCAGCATTGAAAACAGGGTCATGGGTAGAATAAAAGGCTAAAAGGTGGGGTTTAAAGGTTGCTCATGATAGCAGAGGCCAGGACAGTGACAATGTCCTAGCTAGTAGGATAATACCCTACAGAGTGACCATATATACATCCATCAACAAAACCGGTGTCGCCTGGCCAGACCTGTCTTGGAGAGATCATGCCCCTCTTGCCCTGAAAGGTGGCCGACGTTAAACAACCGAGACATCGTTAGGATGGTTCGAATGTGAGGAGGAGGGAAATTACCGATATCACTCAAAGAAATGCGATGATGAATGAAATATATATGAAAAGAGAGAGAACTTTTTTATTCTTTAAAGAAATGTAATCTTATATCATTTCGAAACTAATTCATCAAGAGATTTTATCATAACTGTTTATTTGAATTTTCCTATCCTATTTCTAAATCAATAATAAATGAATAATATTGGAATTGACTTTTCATATTAATATTCCTAACACGGAAATATCCTTCGTTTGCATTTTCCTAAGCATTCCCCCCTTCTCTCTCTCTCTCTCTCTCTCTCTCTCTCTCTCTCTCTCTCTCCACATACATACACACTGTAGCCTACGTATTATATGTAGGGGCTAATAATGTATCGTTTCAAATAGCACCTATTGGGTCACCAATCATTAATAAGTGGCCTTTGTTCAAAATTTCGAAGGTAATGAGGCTTACAGGTTTAGTTGTTGATTTCAGTGTTCTCCTTTGATTTCGATCATGAACCACGTAGCTCGGTGTGGTTGGGGTCGGCTTTTGTCACGGGCTACTTAGCTCCGGCCCTCTTAGAGAAAATAGTATTATTTGCTATATCAATTATATCAGTTTAAGGTTGGAGATTTAAAATGCATCATCAGTTAACACAATTTATATTGTTTCAGAAGTGATTGGTGTAAATAAAATATGTGAAATGACATGCAATGAAAGTGTTCATTGGTGCATTATTATAGTGATGTGGTGGTATATAGGATGTGGGGTATAAAAGATTATACTATCAACAAATTGTTTACTAAAATTATCTGATTCGGCGTCAATAACCTTAGATGTCAAGAGGACAGAAAACTCCTAATCAATCAATCAATCGATCAAATTATCGGGGCAAGTAGCCCAATTCCAAGAGAACTCCCTTCCCTGGTGACGATTGCTCAATGTTCAAAGGTCCGATTCTAGCTGGCTTCATCCTCCCCAAGGCAAAAGGAAATATTTCCTTAGCGATGACTCTTCGTAATATTGCGATTTTATTTGTCGTTTTATGACCTGATGTTCAAAACCTTATAGGTGTTCTCCATGTAAGCTCTTCAATAAATCCATTACTCTCGATATCTGTTCAAGCAGTCTTTTGCATATTTACTTCGTTGTTTATAGTTTTGAAATAATTGTAAACACTTGAAAAGCAAACAGTATGAAATATTGTCATCTTAGCATTTTGTTTTTCATTTACTAAAATCTCCCACCAGAAGGATCTCATCATAACTGTGAGACCTTTAAACCTCAAACATGTGGGGATGGGGGTAGAAGGATATAACAAGGTGGGGGGTTAAAGATGATGGTGGAGAGTTGGCAATTGGGTGCTCTTAATGTATGGCTTGACGAGGTTTGCTTATTAACATTTATGAAGTGATGATGATGATGGTAATACCCCTATTGATAACATTTAATATCAATGATTCCAACTTGCAATGAAAACGGGCATATACCGTTCTAACATTGGTTTTAGGTGGTCATTGAACATCTTTGGAACAAGGGATCTTCACCCAAACGAAATATAAATCCAACACCAGCTTGCAAAGTAGTTAGCGGTCTTGTGTGATCCTTGGGCACCTCCAATTAACATGAAATAGTGGATACATAGGCATTTAGAGTTCTTATGATCTTATCTAATTTATTCTTGAACTCGTGTGAGAGAGAGAGAGAGAGAGAGAGAGAGAGGAGAGGGAGAGAGAGAGAGAGAGAGAGAGAGAGAGAGAGAGAGAGAGCAGCTGCTAGGATAATGAAAACAAAGGATATATTGTTCTGACGTATATTAATTGGAATAGTCAGTTCCCACAATATTTAAGGATGTTCCATATAAAAATGTAATAAGAAATTCAAATATATCGGTGATCATATTTTTCGATAACTATTTTCGAAAACGATTGCACTTTTTAAAAGAATAAGAGATAAGACCTCTCTATCTCTTTCCTATATATATATATATATATATATAAATACATACATACATGCATATATATATATATATATATAATTAATCCTCTCACTTCTTTGACTGATATCGGTAATTTTCCTCCTCACATTCGAACCATCCTAACGATGTCTTGATTGTGTAAACGTCGAACCCCCCTTTCAGGGCAAGAATGGCATGATGTATCCGAGTCGGGTCTGGCGAGGCGACACCGGTTTTGTTGCTGGGTGTACTTAGGACAGACAACACTTAAACATATATATATATATATATATACATACATATATATATATATATATATATGTGTGTATATATATATATATATATGTATATATATGCATATATATATAATATATATATATATATATATATGTGTGTGTGTGTGTGTGTGCGTGTGCGTGTGTGAATATATAAACCATTGGTAGAAACATAACATATACACATAGTAACATCCATCGCCTTCGAAAAAAATCTAGAAAATAATAATTCCATTGGAAATATCATGCGAGTATTACATTATTATTGATTATCTAAAATGACTTCTTCAGAAAAGTACTCGCGAAATGCGTTTTTCCGAGACGTATTTTCTGTTTCGAACGGCTCTGATATCGATTCGTACCGAAAATGGGTTGTTTTAAATCTCAAACCTGATAAAATAAGTCGAAGCCTTCGGTTATTTCAATGCGGTTTGCGGGAAACGTCAATTACTCTTCATCCGAGTTCGATCAACGAGTGCGCTTCAGGCGTTACTTAATAATGAAAGTAATAAATTACTGTATTAATCATCTGTTCATCTTTCTATTCAGTCTCTTAACTTTTCCTTCAAATTGCAAATCCGAGCGTTGATCAACTTCAGATCGTTCAGACTCAAATCCATGAATCAAATCATGTAGTTTATCATTATTACTATTATTATTATCATTATTATTATCATCATTACCATTATTATTATTATTATTATTATTATTATTATTATTATTATTACTATTATTGTTGTGATGATGAGTTACTAGTTTATTGAAAGGAAAGAAGAGTTTTTTCGCGAGTCCTAAACGGCTTCCTAAGAAAATCTTCACGGATCTCTGAATGGCTTCAGAAGAAATGGCCATAGACTTAGCATGGAGTTTTAAATGACCCTAGAACAGAATCTCTGAACGGCTTCGGAAGAAAACATTCCCTGATCTCCAAATGCCTTCAGAAGAAATAGCCGTAGACTTAGCATGGAGTTCTGAATAACTCCAGAACAGATTCTTCAGATTCTTCCTGCAGCTCCCTGAAAGCCACCAGAAGAAAATTTTCCGGGATCTTCAAAAGGCTTCAGAAGATATAGCCGTAGACATAGCATGGATTTCTGAATGACTCCAGAACAGAATCTTCCCGGAGCAGTTCTGAACGGCTCCGCCCCGAGCTTCAAAAGACTTCTGAAGACCTGATCTCTTTTTTTTTTTTTTTTTCAAACTAATCATGCACCGCAGTGAACATTGTTAATGGCTATTTTTGGAACGGAGCTGACTGTGAGAATTGCGTATTACAACTACAGGAACACCTTCATCTACAGCTGGTTTTGGTGGTTGCTGCAGAAGTTGTCGAGCTTTGCATAATGTACGCGCCTTGAATGATCCTTTGCTTGGGCTTTTGCAAGGGAAAGGGTAATTATAGGAGGAGATCTGAATGACCACTTGGGAATTAGTAGGGAAGGGATAGAGAGAGTGCATGTAGGTTGGGGTGTGGGCGAGAGAAATGATGGGGGAGAAAGAGTGACTGATTTTGTAGTGGCTTTTGACCTAGCAATGATCAACACCTTCTTTGAGAAAAAGATTAACAGACTGGGGAGAATGGGGAAGTTAGTTTACAAGGAGAGACATTGAAAGAGTTGAAAGTTTCAGGTATTTAGGATCAACAGTTGCAGAGGATGGTGATCTGGGGGCAGAAATAAACCACAGAATACAAGCAGGGTGGAAGAATTGGAAAAAAAAGTGCGTGGAGTACTATGTGACCGGAAAATAGGGGTTAAGTTGAAAGGTAAAGTACACAGGACCGTTGTGAGACCGGCAATTATGTATGGAGCGGAGACGTGGGCAATAAAGAAGACAGAAGAGAAGAAACTGGATGTGGCATGAGAATGTTGAGATGGATGTGTGGGGTGACAAGAAGAGATAAGATACGGAATGAGGTAATTAGGGGTACCACAGGAGTTAGAAAACTATCAGATAAGATCCAAGAAAGTAGACTGTTGTGGTATGGTCATATCATGAGAAGAGATGAACAGTATATTGGGAAGAGGGTGATGGAAATGGAGGTACGGGGAACGAGAAGGAGAAGGAGACCAAAGCCAAGGTGGATGGACTTGTATCAAGGATGACCTTCGATCAGAAGGGATTAACCGGTGATGAAGTATGGGACAGAGGTAGATGGAGAAAGCTGGTCAGAAACATCGAACCCACATAAAAGTGGGAAAAGATGCAGACAAAGAAGAAGAAGAAGTTCTATAATTGGAGACTATTGGAACTAAGGAAATAAGTACGGAGACAGAATGGTTTAACTGAACGGTGAGCCTTATTGTATTCCTGTCTTTACCCATCGCCCTGATGGACAAAGACATAGATACCATCGATTTCTCTGAGGAATCTGACGAACTGAGGACACACGGCACTGAAATCTCTCTTGAAAGAATACGATGAAATCTCGAAGGAAATTGACGAACTAAGGAAACCGAAAAACTAAAAGAACTCGAAAAACTAGAACAGACAGAAGAGAACCGCAACGACGAGCCTTTAAACGAAGACGTAAAATAGCCTTTAATGCTAGAGGTAAGTCACGTTGAAATAGAGGTAAAAAAAAGCCCATAATACGAGAAATAAGGTACCTCAAAATAGAGGTAAAATACCCCTAAATGCTAGAAATAAGGCACCTAACAATAAGGTTAAAAAACCTTAATGCTAGAAATAAGGCACATAAAAATAGAGGTAAAAAAGGCCCTAATGCTATAAATAAGGCACCTAAAAATAGAGGTAAAAGAGCCTCTAATGCTAGAAATAATGCACCTCGAAAACGAGGTCAAAAAGCCCCTAATGCTATAAATAAGGCACCTAAAAATAGAGGTAAAAGAGCCTCTAATGCTACAAGTAATGCACCTCAAAATCGAGGTCAAAAAGCCCCTAATGCTATAAATAAGGCACCTAAAAATAGAGGTAAAAGAGCCTCTAATGCTACAAGTAATGCACCTCAAAATCGAGGTCGAAAAGCCCCTAATGCTATAAATAAGGCACCTAAAAATAGAGGTAAAAGAGCCTCTAATGCTACAAGTAATGCACCTCAAAATCGAGGTCGAAAAGCCCCTAATGCTATAAATAAGGCACATAAAAATAGAGGTCAAAGAGCCTATAATGCTAGAAGTAATGCACCTCAAAAAAGAGATCGAAAAGCCCCTAATGCTATAAATAAGGCACTTAAAAATAGAGGTAAAAGAGCCTCTAATGCTACAAGTAATGCACCTCAAAATCGAGGTCGAAAAGCCCCTAATGCTATAAATAAGGCACCTAAAAATAGAGGTAAAAGAGCCTCTAATGCTACAAGTAATGCACCTCAAAATCGAGGTCGAAAAGCCCCTAATGCTATAAATAAGGCACATAAAAATAGAGGTCAAAGAGCCTATAATGCTAGAAGTAATGCACCTCAAAAAAGAGATCGAAAAGCCCCTAATGCTATAAATAAGGCACTTAAAAATAGAGGTAAAAGAGCCTCTAATGCTACAAGTAATGCACCTCAAAATCGAGGTCGAAAAGCCCCTAATGCTATAAATAAGGCACCTAAAAATAGAGGTAAAAGAGCCTCTAATGCTACAAGTAATGCACCTCAAAATCGAGGTCAAAAAGCCCCTAATGCTATAAATAAGGCACCTAAAAATAGAGGTAAAAGAGCCTCTAATGCTAGAAGTAATGCATCTCAAAAACGAGGTAAAAAAGGCCCTAATGCTATAAATAAGGCTCCTAAAAATAGAGGTAAAAGAGCCTCTAATGCTAGAAATAATGCACCTCAAAAACGAGGTCAAAAAGCCCCTAATGCTATAAATAAGGCACCTAAAAATAGAGGTAAAAGACCCTCTAATGCTACAAGTAATGCACCTCAAATTGGAGGTTAAAAAGCCCCTAATGCTAGAAATAAGACACCTCAAAATAGAGGTAAAAAGGCCGCTAATGCTAGAGATAAGGCACCTCAAAATAGAGGTAAAAATAACCATAATGCTATAGATAAGGCATCTCAAAATAGAGTTAAAAAAGACTCTAATGCTCGATATAAGGCATCTTAAAATAGAGTTAAAAAAAAAGACTCTAAAGCTAGATATAAGGCACCTTGAAATACAGGTAAAAGAAACTCTATTGCTAGAGATAAGGCACCTCGAAATAGAGGTCAAAAAGTCCCTAGTGCCAGAAATAAAACACCTCAAAATATAGGTAAAATGCCCCTAATGCTAGAAATTAAGGCACCTCAAAATAAAGTAAAAAAAAAAACCCTAATGCTAGAGGGTAGAGATAAGGCACCTCAAAATCAGAGGTCAAAAAGCACCTAATGCTAGAGATAAGGCACCTAAAAATAGAGGTCATCTTCTTTGTCTGCATCTTTTCCGACTTTTATGTGGGGTCGATGTTTCTGGCCAGCGTTCTTCATCTACCTCTGTCCCACACTTCATTACCGGTTAATCCCTTTGATCGAAGGTCATAAAGCCCCTAAATCTAAAGTTGAGGCACCTAAAAATAGAGGTAAAAAAGCTCCTAATGCTAGAGATAAGGCACCTCAACATAAGAGGTAAAAAAAAACCCTAATGCTAGAGATAAGGCACCACAAAATCAGATTTCTAAAAGCCCCCAATGCTATAGATTAGGCTACTAAAATTAGAGGTAAAAGAAGCTCCTAATGCTAGAGATATGGCACCTCAAAGTAAGAGGTAAAAAAGGCCCTAATGCTAGAGATAAGGCCCCTCAAAATAAGAGGTAGAAAACCCCTAAAGCTAGAGATAAGGCACCACAAAATAGGAGGTCATAAAGCCCCTAAAGCTAGGTCATAAAGCCCCTAAAGCTAAAATTAAGGTACCCAAAAATATATGTAAAAAACCTCTAATGATAGAGATAAGGCACATCAAAATAGAGGCCAAATATCCGCTAGTGCTAGAGATAAGTCATCTAAAAATAGAGGTCAAAAAGCCTCTAATGCTAGAGATAAGGCACATCAAAATAGAGGTAAAAAAGCCCCTAATGCTAGAGATAAGGCACCTAAAAATAGAGGTCATAAAGCCCGTAAAGCTAAAGTTAAGGCACCTAAAAATATAGGTAATAAAAACCCTAATGCTAGAAATAAGGCACCTAAAAATATAGTTATAAAGCTAAAGTTAAAACACCTAAAATAGAGGTAAAAAATAGCCCCTAATGCTAGAGATAGGCACCTCAAAATACAGGTCAACGAACCTCAAATGTTAGAAGTAAGGCACCTCAAAAAGCCCCAGATGCTAGAGGTAAGGAACCTCAAAATGTGGGCCAAAGAGGTGCTACAATTAAATACAGCATATACTTCAGGTATTTTTTATGAATGAAATGACCCCGCTTCAGCCAGGCGATTGGCGAACTAAACGTTCAGCATACCTGCTCCTCACCATGCAGGCTACTGGTACTTAACACCCATAAGTGAGTCCCAGACCTTTCATATATAGTCATCCATGTCTGGACTTCTATAAATCGGACACAAATAGGGTTGTAACTTGGCAAGTAAAAAAAAAAAAGAAAAAAAAATATACACACACACATATATATATATATATACACAGTATATATATATATATATATATATACTGTATAAACAGTATATATATATATATATACATATATATATATACAGTATATATATATATATATATATATATATGACTAACACTCTTGATTTTAATTAATGTGAATATCAACCACAATGGCATTTAATAACGAATTCTATCTTTGGGAGTGAATATCCACTAGAAATTCATTGATGATAACAGCTTCTGGCTTGGCAGAAATTCGAAACTATGCCTCTTAGTCGAAACCAAGGTTGCAGAGACTGTAACCAACCATGCTATCAAGACAAATACAAGTTAATTACAAGTCTACCGTACATATTCCTGTCGAATTCAGGAATCTGTTCTTAGATTTGAAAGCAACTCATCCCCACAATGACAGCTGATTAGTGTTTGCAACACGTTGTTATTGTTATATATTCATGATAAATGACCACGCGTTGCAAACTCACTAATCAGCTATCATAGTGGAGGGGGGTTGCTTTCAAGTCTAAGAACAGATTCCTGATTTCGAGAGGAATGTGTACGGTATACTTGTAATAAACTTGTATATATATAATATATATATAATATATATATATATATATATATAATAAACTTGTATATATATAATATATATATATATAATATATATATATATATATATATAAGTATATAATATATATATATATACATATACTGTATATATATATATATATATATATTATATACTTATATATATATTATATACTTATATATATATATATATATATATATGTATATATATATATATATATATATATTATATATATATGAATGAAATAGAGAGGTCTTATCTCTTATTATTTTAAGAAATGCAATCGTTTTCGAGAATAGTTATCGAAAAATATAATCACACCGATATATTTGAATTCCTTATTACATTTCCATATGGAAAATCCTTAAATATTGTGGGAACTGACTATTCCAATTAATATACGTCGGAATGATATATCCTTTGTTTGCATTATTCTAGCAGCTTCTCTCTCTCTCTCTCTCTCTCTCTCTCTCTCTCTCTCTCGAGTTCTAGAATAAGTTAGATAAGATCATAAGACCTCTCCACATGCTTAAACTAAATCGTTCTACCAAGGAGCGAGTGGAGTGTCTGCGAATGGACTAAAAAGTCTTTGAGACATCCAAAATCCTTGTAACTCTCTCTCTCTCTCTCTCTCTCTCTCTCTCTCTCTATATATATATATATATATGTATATATACATATATATACATATATATATATATATATATATATCTGTATATATATATATATATATATATATATGTATGTGTATATATGTGTATATATATTACCTGTATCCAATATTTTATAATATTTGGATGTTCCCAAGGATCACACAAGACCACTAACTACTTTGCAAGTTGGTGTTGGAATTGTATTTCTTTGGGGTGAAGATCCCATGTTCCAAAGATGTTCAATAACCTCCTAAAAACAATGTTAGAACGATATATGCCCGTTTTCATTGCGAATAGGAATCATTGATATTAAATGTTATCAATAGGGGTATTACCATCATCTTTATCACTTCATAAATGTTAATAAGCAAACCTCGTCAAGCCATACATTAAGATCACCCAATTGCCTCCTCTCCACCATCATCTTTAACCCCCACCTCGTTACATCCTTCTACCCCCATCGCCAATGTTTGATATGTAAAGGTCTCACAGTTATGATGAAATCTTTCTGGTGGAAGTTTTTTAGTAAATGAAAAAAAAAAAATACTAAGATGACAATATTTCATACAGTTTGATTTCCAGGTGTTTACAAATATTTCAAAACTATAAATAACGAAATAAATATGCAAAAGACTGATTGAACTAATATCGAGAGTAATGGATTTCTTGAATAACTTACCGGGGGAGCACATTTAAGGTGTTCGTCATCAGGACATGAAACGACAAATAAAATCGTAACAATACGAATACTCAATGCTAAGGAAATATTTCCTTTTGCCTCGGAAAGAGTGTAGCCAGCTAGACTCGGACCTTTGAGCATTGAGCAATCGTCACCAGGGAAGGGGGTTCGCTTGGAAGTGAGCGACTTGTCCAGATATTTTGATTGATTGATTAGGAGTTTTTTGTCATCCTGACATCTAAGTTTATTGACACTGAACCAGATAATTTGAGTAAACAATGAGTTGATAGTTTAATCTTTTATACCCTACATCCTATATACCATATCACTAATAATGCACCAATGAACTTTCATTGCATGTCATTTCACATTTTATTTTCACCAATCACTTCTGAAACAATATAGATTATGTTAACTGACGATGCATTTTAAATCTCCAACCATAGACCAATATAATTGATATAGCAAAAAATACTATTTTCTCTAAGAGGGCGGAGCCAAGTAGGCCGTGACAGAAGCTGACCCCAAGCACACCAAGCGACATGGCTCATGATCGAAATCAAAGGAAAACACTGAAATCAAAGGCCACTTATTAATGATTGGTGACCCAATAGATGCTATTTGAAACGTATTAGCCCCTACATATAATACGTAGGCTACAGTGTGTATGTGGGAGAGAGAGAGAGAGAGAGAGAGAGAGAGAGAGAGAGAGAGAGAGAGAGAGCAGTTGCTTAAGAAAATGCAAACGAAGGTATTTCCGTGTTATGAATATTTTTATGAATAGTCAGTTCCAATGTTATTAAAGAAAATTTTATATAGAAATAGGATAGAAAAATTTAAATAAAAAGTTATGATAAAATATTTTTATGAATTAGTTTCGAAATCATATCAGATTACATTGTTTAAAAGGATAAAAAGGTTCTCTCTCTTCAATGCATTTCTTTGAGTGATATCGGTAATTTCCCTCCTCCTCGCATTCGAACCATCCTAACGATGTCTCGGTTGTTTAACGTCGGTCACCTTTCAGGGCAAGAGGGGCATGATCTCTCCAAGTCAGGTCTGGCCAGGCGACACCGGTTTTGTTGCTGGGTATACATATAATCAGGGCTCATGCTCCTCTCCACCCAGCAAGGGCCAGGGACGGCCAGGCAATGGCTGCTGATGACTCAGCAGGTAAACTTATAGTCTCCCCCAAATTCCCTATCCTTAGCTCGCAAGGATGGTGAGGTTACGCTACAAGAAATTATCAAGCGTGATCGGAACTCGAACCCCAGTCCGGCAAATCACCAATCAGGAACGTTTCCAATAGGCCACTATAACTCCTCTGGGATAAATAGGGACGCCGCAAGGACCCTCTTGTAATGCCTACAGTACACCCGTGATTTGATTCTTTGCTATTAGATTATTCAATGTCCTTGGCCTATAGATGGTTAAGTGAGCTGATGTAAAAAAAAAAAGGTGTGTTGCCTTCAGAGGTGCTCACCTAAAACAAGTACTTGTTCGGTGTTGCTTAATGGCATTGGTCCAGAAAATTACCTTTTATACGGAAAGGGTTATTGTGAATGTTATTTTAATAAACATGACAACTTTACTCTGAACTCCTAGATTAAAAGGTTAAAACTTGAAAATCTTAATGTTATATAATCAAACGCTTTTTTGAAAAGGTATTTCAAGGAAAAAAAATTACGGTCAATTAGTGATGCTTCTGTTTTCATTAATCTAAGACATTGAAATACACTACATATGATTTCCAAATGTTCTCAGATGTTCTACAAAATTATTAAGCAAGACCATAATCTCAGTAGAAAAAAAAAAAAAAAAAAAAAAAAAAACACCTAATAAAACTATAGGTGCATCCTTTAAATGTATTAATTTCATACATGAATACATACTTTTGATAGGATATGACAAAATTAAATAAATCCAGAATCGTTCTAACTACTCCAAACTTACACTCGAGCGATTACTCCATCAAAGAGAAGTTCCTACGAACCAGCCATCTTTAACCCATCCCCATTTTTTATTATTGTCTGACATCCGACCTTCCCCCACATGACCCTGACCCCGTGTGAAATTGATCTTAATGACTTTTTAACCCGGAATGACTTTTTTAACGAGGTCAGTGACGGGCCGAGTTCACACCTGTTGTGATCATTTTTGAAGCGCCTCTTGATTTCTCGGAAGGGGAAACTTGTTTAAAAATAGCAGGACAGACTTGAAGAGGAGGGAGCTATCATTTCGAATGTCTCGTGTTTCAGGATAAAACTTTATAATCTATATTATAAATGTCTGGATTGACTCTTCTGGAGTAACGAACATGATGTGAAAATAATGTTACTAAATAATTCATAATCTTTAAAAATGTCTGTATTGACTCTTCTAAAATAACAAGAATTCAAATGATTTTAGTAAGTGATTTATAATACTTAAAAATGCTATAACTAAGCAACAAATAACAGTTATTGCAATATGTACGGAGTGGGGGATACGTACTTGCAATATACACGAGATTTGTAGAAAACATGGTATTTGCTTAATTGCAATTTTCGATAATACTATAAAAAAAAATAACAATTAAGTGTAATTTCAACAATGTTTTTATGCTTCTCAGATTCATTGAAGAGGAAAGTAAAAGTTCTTAAAAGAATAAAAGACGACTAGAGAGTTATCAATCTATAAATGGTTTCTGAAAAGTAACTTAAATCCTTGTCTCTTTTCATATTTCATTTAATATGTAAGAATGGTGCCATGATTAAAATATTAGGCTTAAGAATGATTATTCCCTTGAAAAGACTTCAGATATATGAAAGTGACTCGTGTTTCCTAATTATGCAGATAATTTTTTATTTTAGCAATTCAAGTAATTTTATAAAAGCTTCTATTTTTTTTAAAAGAAATTAAAATTTAAACTAGAAATTGAAGAGGTATTTTAATTTTTATGTTTTCTGCTACATCCGAGTTACCCATAAATGTCGAAATAATATATATATATATATATATATATAGAGAGAGAGAGAGAGAGAGAGAGAGAGAGAGAGAGAGAGAATTATTCTAAAAAAGGTAGGGATTTTTTTTTGAAAAAGACACGAGAGAGAGAGAGAGAGAGAGAGAGAGAGAGAGAGAGATTACACCTGCTCCTTCGGATGATTAAAGGAAAAACGGAAGAATCAGAGCGGGAGAGTAAACATGGAGCCATGTGGAGGCAAACACAATCAAGACTTCATGTGGAAGTTTTCTCGCTGGAAAATAAGAAAAGAAACTTCCCGTGACAAGGTATTTTCCGAACGCGTAACCCTGCTCCATCTAACTCCCCCCCCCTCCCCAATTGAGCATCAATACACCCCCACCACTATTGACCCCCCATAATATTTATTATTATTATTATTATTATTATTATTATTATTATTATTATTATTAGCTAAGCTACAAGCCTAGTTTGAAAAGCACGATGCTATAAGCCCAAGGGCTCCAACAGGGGAAAATTGCCCCTTGAGGAAGAGAAATGAGGAAATAAACGAGATAAGAAGTAATGAACAATTAAAATAAAATATTTTAAAAACGATAACATTAAAAAGACTTATGTCAGCCTGTTCAAAAAAAAAAAAAAAAAAAAAAAAAAAACATTTGCTGAAAGTTTGAACTTCCTTCCAAGGATCTTTGACAGAACCTTTCGCTTACTTGATGATAATACGATGGAATACCATATATAAACCCGGTGTGTATTTCATCAGCTTTATTCGTATTATTTTTCGGTTGTGCATTTAGTTATCACAATATTCAACAGAAGTATTTGAGACCATTTAGGTCAGGAAACAATAAAAAAAATACATAAATGTTACCAAAATACCCCATGGTTACTTATATATGAAAATCAATACCATATATTGAATACTCTTTCAGTTATTAATCCTATCAACAGCAACAGTTCCTTCTTCTCCGTCAACGAAGGAAATAACACCTCCGAGAGCTTTAAAAAAGGATTGGAATGAGGCATTGTGAGTATAGGAGGGATCCAAGAGCTGTTAATTAAATCTTCTACGGCATACGAAGAAGATTTACATATGATTCAACAAGCTAGAAATAACATTATTTTTGTTTTCAGCGTCTTTCACTATGAGGGAGAACAGCTCTCTCTCTCTCTCTCTCTCTCTCTCTCTCTCTCTCTCTCGTTAATATATATATATATATATATATATATACATATAAACCTGGAACACAAAAAAAAAATGGCATCGTTTATTTGCAGAAATCGTTTCACTGAAAATCCATAAATCTTTTCCTAAATGAGTTAGAATACATGATTGTAACTATAACAACAACAAAAAAACAACAACAACAACAACAACAATAATAATAATAATAATAATAATAATAATAATAATAACGCTTAGAGATCGCAAACGTTCGGCAAGGCTGAGCAACCCCCTAAGCTAAAACGCTCCACCTCTACAAAAGTTTCATTCTTATCTATCCCAGACCCTAAACGCCTAATAATAATTACATGATTACGGTATATTGTAAAGGATTATGCGGGAATGAATAAATCTACGGTAATCACCATTTACTTTCACCTTATTCCTGGAATATTAGAAAACGAGCAATTCTCATCCTTAAAAGTCCTTTCTCTACACAAATTTATTTGTTTAAAAACAACAAAAACAACAACAACAAAAACAACAACAAACACAACAAAAACAACAACAACAACATCAACAATAATAATAATAATAATAATAATAATAATAATAATAATAATAATAATAATGATCATCATCATCATAATAAATCGACTAACGTAAATGACACAAATAACGATAACTAAACTGGATTTTCCGTGACCCTAAAAACTTATCAACCAGCAGATCGAAAGTAAAGTATTGTAACCTAGGTCAAGACTTGCCCAAGTAGGAGCCAAACTTCAAAGGTCGTTAACCGTTACAAAATGGAATTTCTCGGAAACTTTAGGTAAATTTCCTTTAAAGCTTTAGAGTTAAAAGTTTATTCCCTGATTCAGATCTCTCAGTTGTTTAAAGAACAGTAAAATAATTCTAGAATATCTTTCTATCTTTGAGTTTCCATTTTTACATGAAAAAACAAGGTCTATATATGTAAAAAAACATTGGGAAATAGCTTTCGGTCTGTGAAATTAAGCAAGAACAATGAAAGTCTAATAGCTTTACGATAAGGCATCATAAGTAACACAAAAGCATGAGAGAGAGAGAGAGAGAGAGAGAGAGAGAGAGAGAGAGAGAGAGAGAGAGCCCTCCTTAATGCTTAATGTATAATTCAATGAAATGGAAGGAACTTGTATTTAAGTCAGAGATCTATTTATACATTAACACATTTGTGTTTAAATGTGTTTTATATGAAAAAAAATATATGTATATTCATCGTAGATATAAACCAAATGGTTAAGAACAGTAAAAACAGAAAAAATGATTTCATATGTGCATGCATAAACAGACATGCACTTTGGTTAACATCTCAAGAATGCAACATGAAAATACTCCCACTACGATTATACAATAATCGAAGAATAATCTTTCAAAAACTACCTATTAATATCTAATGCCCAATTTAATTATGCTGATAACCTTTGTTCAATTTCCTTCAAGTATGAAAAGGATGGGACAACATACAATACAAGGGAAAACATTTTTGTTTTCACCAGTCATTCCTGGATCCAACCTCACTTCCTGGAATCACCAAAACAAACGACTTTGTTTGTTTACATATCTGTCAGCTGTTCCCTATTCTGACACTCGAGGGTCTCCTCTTGAGGTTCTTGTAGTACAGTTTGTTTTCGACACATAAAAATCCTCTTGTCAGTTCTCCTAATGGAGTTATGGGACTTCAGCTATGAGGCCCGGTGTTCGAAACGGGGAGGCCTTTCAGCGCTAAAGGGCAACCATACTTAAAAACCGACAATTGTTCTTTTAAGTAATACCTTTAAAGAGGTTGAACAGCAAGATGGGAGAGAGGAAGAAGTTTGCGAAGTAGAAAGACAAAAGGTGGGTTCAGATAAGACCAGAGTGGATTCTGCAAAGACCCTTAATTATTGCCTACAGTGCACTACGTGTGAAACACTGATGGCACTGTCACCTACAAAGATTTCTGCAAGTGAGAACCGTCTTTACTAGCTGTACGTTTTCGAAGGAAGCTCCTTTCGGTAAAACTGGAAATCTTTAAAATGTATATTTATCTCATATATATATATATATATATATATATCTATATTATATATATATAAATATATATATATATCTATATTATATATATATAAATATATATATATATATATATATCTATATTATATATAATATATATATATATATATATATATATATAATATATATATATATATGTATATATATATATACATACATACATATATGTGTGTGTGTGGGTGTGTGTTTGTTCAAAAGCATAAAAAAAGATCATTCGAAAAAAAATGTTATGAAGTACAATAAAAAATTTTACCCAGATATATAAATATTATTCTTTCAAATGTAATGGGGGCCTTTGCCTAAGAGCTTCGAGAGACTCATTCACTGCAGAGATCGAAAGGCCGAAAGTTATCCTCAATTGCATGATCTTTTTCATCACGAAGTTTAATTTACACTTAAAGTTACAAGAGTATTATGTATTTTATCTCCTTTGAAGGCAACACTAAGGAACTTCTTCTTTCTATAAAAGTTCAAATAATAGACTCCTATGCATTTTGAATATGGTAATATCTGATTGTAAGTCACGTATCTAGTGGCAAACACGTTACGTGATGCATAATAAAAATCTATTATTCTAAACAAGAACTTTTGCGATAGATCTACCAACATTCGCTGACCTATGATTACTGAATCTACTCAACCAGACACATAAATACATCACTTTTAATACAAATCTAAAGAGTGTATTACATGACTTAAGAAACAGAATTAGGGAGCTGTTTGTTTTAAGACAGCACAGTTTTCTTTAAAAAAGGGAAAAGTTATATACTGAAGCTATCCTGAATTTACATATGCTGTATATCTCAAGCGTGGTAAAATGAACAATTACAACGTAAGACTAAAAATGTATAAATGTTTATCTCTTCAAAACCACAACTAACTTTTGTATAGATATTCATGCTGACAGCTAAAAAACACGACCAATTTTTCTGTAGATATTTACCTAAAAAAATTCACAATTGAATTTTATGTAGATTTACCACACTAAATTCTTTCCACATATTTATCTATAAAATCTCTAACAGGTTTCATATAAACATCAACCTCTTAAAAAGTATAGGCAAATACTAAGCAGACACTTAGGTCACTAAAACCACGAACAAAATCGATGTTATTCACCTAACTAAATCCGCGGCAGAGAGATCTGTAGATCCTTAACCTCTAAAATCCCCACCAGAGATTTTGTAGACATTGACCTTTCAAAAACCACAACACATTTATTGATGCTTAAGCTATGTTATCCTTGGGTAATTAGGTCGTCCTGGCTAGAGTCTTATGACGAGCTACTAAACATTTTTTGCACTAGTTTTTTTTAGAGCATGCGTGAGTGAAGGATGTAGTGTCAACAACTGAAATAACATCTTGGATGTTTTTCTTGATACTCTCTCTCTCTCTCTCTCTCTCTCTCTCTCTCTCTCTCTCTCTGTTGGAGCCCGTGGGCTTATAGCATCCTGCTTTTCCAACTAGGGAGGTTATAGCTTAGCTTGTTATAATAATAATAATAATAAAAATAATAATAATAATAATAATAATAATAATAATAATAACGGCAACAACAACAACAACAACAACAACAATAATAATAATAATACATACATACATATACCAAAGGCACTTCCCCCAATTTTGGGGGGTAGCCGACATCAACAAGAAACAAAACAAAAACAAAACAAAAAAGGGGACCTCTACTCTCTACGTTCCTCCAGCCTAACCAGGGACTCAGCCGAGTTCAGCTGGTACTGCTAGGGTGCCACAGCCCAACCTCCCACATTTCCACCACAGATGAAGCTTCATACTGCTGAGTCCCCTACTGATGCTACCTCCGCAGTCATCTAAGGCACCGGAGGAAGCAGCAGGGCCTACCGGAACTGCGTCACAATCGCTCGCCATTCACTCCTATTTCTAGCACGCTCTCTTGCCTCTCTCACATCTATCCTCCTATCACCCAGAGCTTTCTTCACACCATCCATCCACCCAAATCTTGGCCTTCCTCTTGTACTTCTCCCATCAACTCTTGCATTCATCACCTTCTTTAGCAGACAGCCATTTTCCATTCTCTCAACATGGCCAAACCACCTCAACACATTCATATCCACTCTAGCTGCTAACTTATTTCTTACACCCGTTCTCACCCTCACCACTTCGTTCCTAACCCTATCTACTCGAGATACACCAGCCATACTCCTTAAACACTTCATCTCAAACACATTCAATTTCTGTCTCTCCATCACTTTCATTCCCCACAACTCCGATCCATACATCACAGTTGGTACAATCACTTTCTCATATAGAACTCTCTTTACATTCATGCCCAACCCTCAATTTTTTACTACTCCCTTAACTGCCCCCAACACTTTGCAACCTTCATTGACTCTCTGACGTACATCTGCTTCCACTCCACCATTTGCTGCAACAACAGACCCCAAGTACTTAAACTGATCCACCTCCTCAAGTAACTCTCCATTCAACATGACATTCAACCTTGCACCACCTTCCCTTCTCGTACATCTCATAACCTTACTCTTACCCACATTAACTCTCAACTTCCTTCTCTCACACACCCTTCCAAATTCTGTCACTAGTCGGTCAAGCTTCTCTTCCGAGTCTGCAACCAGTACAGTATCATCCGCAAACAACAACTGATTTACCTCCCATTCACGATCATTCTCGCCTACCAGTTTTAATCCTCGTCCAAGCACTCGAGCATTCACCTCTCTCACCACTCCATCAACATACAAGTTAAACAACCACGGCGACATCACACATCCCTGTCTCAGCCCCACTCTCACCGGAAACCAATCGCTCACTTCATTTCCTATTCTAACACATGCTTTACTACCTTTGTAGAAACTTTTCACTGCTTGCAACAACCTTCCACCAACTCCATATAACCTCATCACATTCCACATCGCTTCTCTATCAACTCTATCATATGCTTTCTCCAGATCCATAAACGCAACATACACCTCCTTACCTTTTGCTAAATATTTCTCGCATATCTGCCTAACTGTAAAAATCTGATTCATACAACCCCTACCTCTTCTAAAACCACCCTGTACTTCCAAGATTGCATTCTCTGTTTTATCCTTGATCCTATTAATCAGTACTCTACCATACACTTTTCCAACTACACTCAACAAACTAATACCTCTTGAATTACAACACTCATGCAGATCTCCCTTACCCTTATATAGTGGTACAATACATGCACAGACCCAATCTACTGGTACCATTGACAACACAAAACACACATTAAACAATCTCACCAACCATTCAAGTACAGTCACACCCCCTTCCTTCAACATTTCAGCTTTCACACCATCCATACCAGATGCTTTTCCTACTCTCGTTTCATCTAGTGCTCTCCTCACTTCCTCTATTGTAATCTCTCTCTCATTCTCATCTCCCATCACTGGCACCTCAACACCTGGAACAGCAATTATATCTGCCTCCCTATCATCCTCAACATTCAGCAAACTTTCAAAATATTCCGCCCACCTTTTCCTTGCCTCCTCTCCTTTTAACAACCTTCCATTTCCATCTTTCACTGTCTCTTCAATTCTTGCGCCGGCCTTCCTTACTCTCTTCACTTCTTTCCAAAACTTCTTCTTATTCTCTTCATATGATAATAATAATAATAATAATAATAATAATAATAATCTTCATATAATAATAATAATAATAATAATAATAATAACTGGTTATCAGAAGATAGCAGTAAACATAACACAGGTTTGTATCATAAAAAGGAGTTATTTGATAAAAAATTGAAACTCACAAAAAGGAGTTATTTGACAAAGAAATGAAAGTGTCATGAAAAGGAGTTATTTGACAAAGAAATAAAACAGGTACGCGTTTTGTGGGATTATTCTTGTAAACCTATCATATAAAATAAAGATTGTTCTGAGGACACAATCTATACATTAGAACTGCCCTGTTTATACATTTCAATAGGATATCAAATGGATACCAACATTCTCTCTGTTCTGTTTCTTAACAAAAGTCCATTGAAATAATAAAAAAATATATAAAATATCAATTAAATATTTACATTATACACACACACACACATATATATATATATATATATATGTGTGTGTGTGTGTGTGTATATATATAAATTTACACACACACACACACACACACACACATATATATATATATATATATATATCAAGAAGAAAGGCAAACGAAAGTAGATACTTCAACATTTTGGACTATTTATTTGCTGAGCTTTTGGGAATAACATTTCCCATCATCGGAGCTAAAAACCTGTACAAAAAGCCATAAATCAATAGACATAACTACGTTAAATCAATTGATCTAATTTAATTCTTGATGTATTTGTTATGAGTCTTATCTTTTGAATTTCAGTGACTTATGTTTTATGTTCATTTTTCAGCTTCGATGATGGGAAATGTTCCCTAAAGCTCAGCAAATGAAAAACTACTCTCGTTTTCCTTTCTACTAAATCGTAAGCTTTCTAGAAGCGAAAATGCGTTTCATTTTGCAATATATATATATATAAATAAATAAATAAATAAATAAATAAATAAATAAATATTTATATGTATATATGTATGTATATATATATATATATATATATGTATATATATACATATATATATATATATATACATATATATATGTATATATACATATACTGTATATATATACATATATATATATATGTATATATATACATATATATACATATATATATACATATATATACAATATATATTATATATATATATATACACACATATATATACCCATTACATACATACACATATACTGTATATAAATATAAATATAAATTATATATATATATATATATATATATACAGTATATATATATATATATATATACACCCACACTAAACTAGGTCCAAAATTACCCCAAAATACACAAAGGACACGCAAGGGAAAATTAATATCCATCTCATTTCCCGGTACCATATGACCAGAACGTTTGCAAGTTCGCTGAAAGGTTTCCTCTAATGAGTTTTGTTGAATTCTGGTGATACTGAGAGTTATGCAACTCGAACGTGTATGTAATATTACGCTGGAAATGAGTGATACGCTTTGGTAAAGACGAGAAGATTTAGGAATTTCTCTTGGAAGTCTATTCATTTTTAGAATGTTCTGAGAATATCAACATCCTATCATTATTCATTATCATTATTTAATTCCTATAATTCATAATTCATTGGGTTGTGGTGGCCGATGTGGTAACGTCCCTGCCTGGTGATCACTAGACTGGGGTTCGAGTCCTGCTCAAACTCGTTCGTTACTTGTCGCTGCAATCTTACCATCCATGTGAGCTAGGGATGGAGGGTTTGGGAGAGCTTATAGGTCTATCTACTGAGTCATCAACAGCCATTGCCTAGCCCTCCTTGGTCCTAGCTTGGGTGGAGAAGGGACTTGGGCGCTGATCATATGCATATATGGTTAGTCTCTAGGGCATTGTACTGCTCGATAGGGGAATGTCACTGTTCCCTGCCCCTGCCATTCATGAACAGCCTTTAAACTTTTAATGGATTTCAATAAACGAGAGAGAGAGAGAGAGAGAGAGAGAGAGAGAGAGAGAGAGAGATGGAAAATTACCTTAAACGGTATTGTACCCTGTGCCAAAACTCGTTACACAGAATTAAAAAGAAATACAATTAAAAGCATTAAAAGGATAAAATCAAAACAGTTGCAATGAAAATCTAGAAATCTAACCCAACAATTTATAAGGATGAATCATCATTTTGCAATTGACCCAAAAAGTGAAAATAAATTGCGAGAAGATTTTCCTCTTTTTAATATATTTCCATTCCATTCTTCATGGCTGCCTCGAATTGACATGGGAAGGTTTATGTCGAAGGCTGAATAATATATCAAAATGAGAATCGGGTCAACTGAGGTCATCTATTGCTTCACTCATAGAAATTGCCAGTTAGCAATAACTTCAGAAATTTGTTTTTCTATTAAAGAAATATCAGAAGATACTGGTTATTGTTACTCTTAATACTTATGTGATCATCATCACCATTATTACATTTCTTTTTGTAATTATAAAAGTCATTGGAAGATGCTAGTAAAAAGTAAAATTATTGCCTAAAGATCAGGTAGTTTACAAAAAGAGAGAGAGAGAGAGAGAGAGAGAGAGAGAGAGAGAGAGAGAGAGGAGCAAATATTATGGTAATTCAGTAAGAGTTAACCCCAATAGAGTGAAAATGTTGGTTTATTCGTGTAAAACCGACAAAAACTAACTTTTTATCAATCACCGATTAGAATTTTATATGAAAAAGAAAACGATAAACGATATCTTAACCGAGAATATATAGATAAGCGTTGGCAATAAGCGTGCATCGAATTTCTACCAATCAGCATTTTACTTGGCGTGCGAGATGGCGTGTCAGACTTTGACGAATATATGCGATTCTTTCCGCCTTCGCTTTTATGCAATTTTAACGGATCTCGCTGTTTGCCAAAGAGAGTTTCAAATCTTTCCCTGAATAATACATCAAACTATCCAACTGAAAAGCGGGTCAACTGAGGTCATCTCATCTGTTACCTGACGTCGAGCAATTATGGGAAATTTTTGTTGTAAAATTGAATTTTTTTTTACTTTATAAAAGACCCGTTGTTAATTTCATTCTATTTATTATAATTAGTTCTACTATCATTAGTATCGTCCTCATGCTGCTGAAATTGACAGCAATATAAGAGAGGGCCAAATAGAAATTTTTACTTTGGAAATGAATGGCGGTTGAATTTCTTCTATTTACTATTATAATTAGTTTTATCATCATCATCTTCACTATCATTATTATCATGCCCATGTCAAAATTCACAACATAAGAGAGGGTTGATATGTCAAGTCCTGAACTTAGGGATGTTGTTATGTACCATCCCATGCTAAGATAAAGACACCTTTTATTCAGCTTATTTCAATGAACGCAAGTGAAGTGCTCTGATTTTTACACAAATTTGAATATTATCATAATTACTATTATTTTGGTGGTTGTTTAGATTAGACCGATTTATGAATTTAGGCCATACGGCTAGGTGTTGGTGCCAGGGAGGGTTCTTCAACACAGATGTGCAACTGGAAGGGCGAGCAACCATAGCATTACATTATGAAGTAAATGTTAAAATACGTTTGACAGATATAAAAATACGGGGTAGGTGGTAAGGCAGAGGGCTATAAAGTAAGTGCAGCTAGTCCCAAAGTTCTATAAGTAATGCATACTGAACATGCTTGCTATTTTAGGTAGTAGGTTGGCCAGAGCACCAGCCACCCGTTGAGATACTACCGCTAGAGTGTTATGGGGTCCTTTGACAGGCTAGACAGTACTATATTGAATCCTTCTCTCTGGTTACGGTTCATTTTCCCTCTGCCTACACAAACACCGAATAGTCTGGCCTATTCCTTACATATTGTCCTCTGTCCTCATACCCCTAACAACACTCAGATTACCTAACAATTCTTGTTCTCTCGAGGGGGTTAAATACTGCACTGTAATTGTTCAGTGGCTACTTTTCTCTTGGCAAGGGTAGAAGAGACTCTTTAACGATAGTTAGCAGCTCTTCTAGGAGAATGACACTCCAAAACCAAACCATTGTTCTCTAGTCTTGGGTAGAGCCATAACCTCTGCTTGAGGGTTCACTCGGGAACACAATTCCATCTTATTTCTCTTCCTCTTGTTTTATTAAAAATTTTTATCGTTTATATAGGAAATATTTATTCTAATGTTATTACCGTTCTTTAAAATATTTCATTTTTCATTGTCTCCTTTCCTCACTGGGCTATATTCCCAGTTGGAGCCCCTGGGCTTATAGCATACTGGTTTTCCAGCTAGGGTTGTAGCTTAGCTAGTATCAATAACAACATTGGCATTTTGGTTGATGTGGAATCATACGTTTGGCAAAAATAAAACTATTGCTGTAATTAGTGTTGTGTTATATGTCATGTTGATTGCATTATCCTCCATTCCCTCAGCCTCGTAAAAAGATCACAAACTCTAGGGTCATCTACATGATGTGGAATTCTCAGCATTTTCTGAACCATACAAGACACCCATTAACAGCAAATGACAAATTTTCTTGATAGTTTTAGCGCTCAATTTGGATACCACGTTCTTATATGTCTGTTCACATTACTAGAGCAAACACATATTTTCTTTGTGTGCTTCGTTTGATTGATCAAACACCCATAAGAGCAAAGAGGAAAACTTAATAATAAAACAGCGTTGGGAGATAGCGAGCCTCCTTGAGGCCTATTAACGATTCCTAAATTGCTAAAATTTCAGACGTTCAGCATATTCATACTAACAAACACACAGCTACAGTATAGAAACAAACAAACAACCTAACGACGAAATGGAAAAGGTTAGAGTTAGGAGGGAAAAACCCTGGACTAAATCCACTGGTAAACGCTGATACATTATGGCATCATCCCCTTTCATCGGGCGATTTGTCACGTTCTTTACCGAAGCCGCTCGTTCCACTCCGCTTGCTTCCTTATTTTTCGTCTCGTTTTCGAATTACTTCGCTCGCGAGTGGCAGAGATTTATCCTCCTCCCCAAAACGTTCTTTCTTCTTTATACGGCTTTGCAACAATTGCAACATAATATCGGGAGGAGATATTGGTTGCCCGAGAAGAGGCTAAATCACCGGGTGTTGAGAGCGGTAGGAACATTGCTTCCGGGTGTAAATACTCAGAAGAGAAACGGTTAACACTTCCCTTAATTACTACTTTAATTGTGCGGATGCATATTCCATCGAAAATGGTCCAATCATAGGATTATCACTTCTGTTGATCAATGCTTTAATGGGGTGAGCGGGGAAGAATACTTCGAAAATGTTCCACCAAGGGAATATTACGTACGGTAATCAATGTTTGAAATGGGTGTGAATATGATTTTCACTTGAAATGTTCTAACGAGATTGGATTATCCCTTCTGATGTTACCCCTTCTGATGACTAATGTTTTAACGGTTGCTAATTTTACTCCAGTTGTAAATAGTCTAATGGGAAAAGATTTTTAACTATTTGTAATCAGATTTAAAACCCTTAGATGTAATGTTCAGTAAAAAAATGCCTCATGGGATTGTAATTCCATTACCTATGAGAGTTTTAGTGCAGTAAAAGATTGCATGTAGTAACTCAAGATTTGAATTATCTTTAAAGGCGCAGATGCTGTTTTCTATCACTAATAGTCAATTGCTTTCTAATATCTTTTACTGAAAATAATGTCCCAACAAATGTCCCAACGGTATGAGTTCTATTTTAGTTACTGTAGTGGTTTAATGATACACTTCTTAAATGTGTCATAAATGTTTGTCTAAGCATGTCAACAACAACAACAACAACAGACCACAACAACAACAATTCACAATGGCATAGATCTTATTGTAAGTATTGAATGGTTTAGGAGTAAACTTTTAAAATGTGCATAAAAGTTCGGTTCAAACCTTTCAACAATAAAAACAACATAGACCATAATAATAATAATAATAATAATAATAAACAACAATAATAATAATAATAATAATAATAATAATAATAATAGTATTACTATTATTATCACCACTTTCTGCTTTGTCTGAATAACCCAATTCCATAACGTCATCCATGAAAAGAAACGTTTCTAGGCATGGAGTAAGGGGTGGGGGTGGGGGTGGGGGTGGGGGTGGGGGGGGGGGGTCAGGCCCCCTTATTCCCGATGCCTGGGAATGTTTCATCAGCAAATAGCCTAGAATTCATTTAATGACACAGAGGGCAAAAGCAGCGGCGATAGCGAGGCTCTTCCATGACCTTAATATTTTTTTTTTTTTCAGTATTTTTTCCATCCAGTTCATCGAACGTTTCCAAAACACGCCCAACCATCTCATATTGCCATCAAGGCTAAACCTCCACCCCCCTCTCCCCCCCAGGGGACACACTAACCCAATTTCAGAGGGTACTATCCCCCTCCCCCTATCCCAAAGCATCCAATGGCGCCCACACCCCCTCACCTTCTCGACCCAAACGGTTCCTCGACTAGTTCACGAAAAGGCTGATGTACCAAGTTTATTTAGTTGGGTGCTATGATAGTTATTCTCTCTCTCTCTCTCTCTCTCTCTCTCTCTCTCTCTCTGAAACAGAGTCATAATGAGCGAAACCTTCAAAAAAAGTCTAATAACAAATCTGCAAAGTTTTGTAAACAACATTCATTCTCTCTCTCCTCTCTCTTCTCTCTCTCTCTCTGGAACAGATTCATAATGAGCGAAATCTTCAAAAAAGTCTAAGAACAATCTGCAAAGCTTGTAAACAACATTCTCTCTCTCTCTCTCTCTCTCTCTCTCTCTCTCTCTTCTGCACACCCATTCATCACAATCCCCTCCCTCCCCTCCACCTTTCTCCTCCCGACCTCTATCTATCTACGGTCTCATCCCGTCAGCGAACCAAAGTTACGAGGCTATGGACCCACAAAACTTTTTAATGGCGCCACTTCTGATTGCGAGTGTTGATGAGCTTCATAGTGTAACCGTGTAACAGCTGGTAATGAGAGAG
>NC_090752.1:49247186-49249686 GCF_036898095.1 Palaemon carinicauda
GTTGGTGATTAAATATATACATATAATCATTTTCAAATTAACACACCATACATTAATCCAGTAGTGGCAGTTATTGACTAGAGCTTAAAATAATTATAAAGTTTAAGAAAAACAAATATAATCATATCCAGATAAAGTAGCTCATGATACCACATTTGAAATTTACAAGAGTACCAGATATAGCAACCAATTAATAGCAGTAGAAGAGTAGTAGTAGTAGTAGTAGTAGTAGGTTGACCAGGGTACCAGCCACCCGTTGAGATACTACCGCTAAAGAGTTCAGGGGTACTTTGATTGAGAAGACAGTACTACATTGCATCCTTCTCTCTGGTTACGGTTCATTTTACCTTTGCATACATATACACCGAATAGTCTGGCCTATTCTTTATATATTCTCCTCTGTCCTCATACACCTGACAGCACTGAGATCACCTAAAAGATTTTCTTCTCTCAAGGGGTTAACTATTAAACTATAATTATTCAGTGACTACTTTCCTCTTGTTAAGGGTAGAAGAGAGACTTCAGCCATGGTAAGCAGCTCTTCTAGTAGAAGGACACTCGAAAATCAAAAAATTGCTCTCTTGTTTTGGGCAGTGCATAGTCTCTGTACCATGGTCTTCCACTGTCTTGGGTTAGTGTTCTCTTGCTTGAGGGTACACTCGGGCACACTATTCTATCTTATTTCTCTTCCTCTTGTTTTCTTAAAGTTTATATAGTCTATATAGAATATTTTAATGTTGTTACTGTTCTAAAGATATATTCTTTCTTTTGTTTCCTTTTCTACCAGGGCAATTTTTCCTGCTGGAGACCATGGGCTTAAGTCACCCTGCTTTTCGAACTTGGATTGTTGCTTAGCAAGTAATAATAATAATAATAATAATAATAATAATAATAATAATAATAATAATAATAATAATAATAGTAGTAGTAGTACTAGTAGTAGTAGTCGTCAATAAAAGTTCATCCTCATTCAAAACTTGCGAACATCATGCTCTAATTTGAAAACTTCCGTGACGCCTGTTGAGTTCTCAAAGGAAAAATCATTAGAGAATGCCCTCCCAGTTTCGCTTCTTTCCCGCCAGGAAAACTTAGGAATGCAAACATGAGATGAATAGCGTGGCTTGTCATTATGAATTTGTGCTTGACAGAGAGAGAGAGAGAGAGAGAGAGAGAGGAGAGAGAGAGAGAGAGTTCTGCTTATAAAACTATTCAGACTTGTTCTTAGGCTTTTTTGAAGAAGGATCCCCTCATTATAAATCTTTACTTGAGAGAGAGAGAGAGAGAGGAGAGAGAGAGAGAGAGAGAGAGATTCTGCTTATAAAACTTTACAGATTCGTTCCTAGACTTTTTTGATGAAAGATTCGCTCATTATGAATCTGTGCGAGAGAGAGAGAGAGAGAGAGAGAGAGAGAGAGAGAGAGAGAGAAAATGTTCTGCTTTTGAATCTTTTCATATTCGTTCTTGGATATTTTTGAAGAAGGATTCCCTCTTTATGAATCTGTGCTTGAGAGAGAGAGAGAGAGAGAGAGAGAGAGGAGAGAGAGAGAGAGACAGAGAGAGAGAGAGAGAGGTCCTATGTGATAAATTGCCCTTCCAAAAGTTTCATATCAAACAGATCAGAGGAATATTACAAAACTAAACTTAGAGGAATGCACTACCAATAAAGATGACCTTTGATAATGCGACGCCACTTACCGGAACTCATTAAAATTCAATCAAGGAAAAAGGACTAAAAATAATCTAAACTAAATATTAATATCACTGTTCAAAATTGTATAAAAATTATTATTCACTTCCTGGGACCCATAATATTTCCATTAAATGTATTTATCAAATCAATTGTAAAAGCTACACAAATCCAAGGGGATTAATATTCCATTAATCATGTAGAGTATTCATATTCATTACTGGAAAAATGTTGACGTATTTCTAACTTCCCAATACATAGCAAAATACACGAATACATACACACACACTGATATTGGTACATAAACCGTGTATATATATATATATATATATATATGTACTGTATATATATATGTATGTATATATATATACATATATATACATATATATATATATATATACTTGAAAATGTTATATTCCCGTGTGTATGTATCCATGCTAATGTGCACATACATACATAAACACACATACATATATATACATAAACATATTTACATTTATAATCGATATATATATATATATATATATATACTGTATATATGTATATATATATATGTATATATATATGTATATAATATATATATATATATATATATATATACATATACATATATATGTATATATATACATATAATATACTAAATATATATTAATAGAAAAACAAGAGGACATGCTAAAATGAAGGCAGCTCATTATATACATGAATACATACAAATGTGTCTCCATCCTCATTCGCATAAATTCTCAACATGTGAAATATAAATACGGATTCTAAAGTATACAACGATCACATATACATACACACAAAAAGCAA
>NC_090752.1:49252186-49262186 GCF_036898095.1 Palaemon carinicauda
TGTGTGTGTGTGTTACCTAATAGTCATGCTAATTTCAATGTATATTTTTTCTTTTCAGCCTCGATACTTGCTAACCTCGATGGCCTTAGCAGATCTAATGAAAGGCCTGCTGGCTGTCCCCCTCAGCGTGTACCCAGCCCTTTACCACTGCTGGCCGTACCCAGCGATCTTGTGTGGCATCCAGGCACTACTGATGCCTCTCCTACACCATCAGGTGGCTGTGGCCCTTTCCCTGCTTGCCTTGGATCGCTACTACTGCTTGCTTCACCCCGGGTCTTATCGCTACAGAGCGTCTAGATTTGTAAGTTGAAATATTTCAAGTGCATGTTGGTTCATTGTGGAAAAAATAGATCGGGTTAAAGCAGATGTTATGGACTGTTTAAGTATTTATAAGAGGAATTGATATAATTTGAATGGGTCAAAGAATGCAATACTGTTTTGATATGTGTTTCTGGAGCATTTCCGTTTGCTGTTTTAAACAGATGATTACTATTAAAAGGAGTTGATTTACCAGCCCAATTAGTCTAGTTAGACTTTACAGAGCTGGCCCTATGAAATTCCGGAAGAAAAAACATCTATATTAATAATCAAATACAACAATGTAAATATAAAGGAAAAAAAAATAAATTACGAGGTAAAAATCTACGATAAATATAAATGAAACCTTTTCTATAAAACTAATGTTTCTCAAAATATTCAAAATCTTGAAAATTTAAATTGTCTCACCAAAACATAAGTCTCTTTCTCTTTTAAAAACTTTACAATTGCTAAAATTATATTTTATGGTTAAAATAGACACAATCGCACATACTGTAGATGCAAAAGAAGAAGAAGAAGAAGAAGACGACGACTTTGAAATTATCACAACTAAATAGAAATAGATGAAAATTAATGTTTGCAATTCCTTCATCCCTTGACTAACACCTGAAACCTATAAAGAAAAACAACGCTTAATACTATTAAGCTAAAGGGAATCCAGTTTGAATATCTGCGAGACTTTGCTACTCAAACCGGAATGCATGAATAACACTCACTGGCTTATCACTCCTCGTTCTCCAGTGCACACGGCTTTGACTGAAGCCCTAGAGAGAGAGAGAGAGAGAGAGAGAGAGAGAGAGAGAGAGAGAGAGCACTAGCAATTTATATAGACTACTACGTTATGAAACATTAATTATATCATGTAAAGCTTCTCATTAGAAATGAAACTTCGAATTAATTAAAAATTCGAAAATATACAGTAACTAGTCAAACTGGATATTATATATATATATATATATATATATATATGTATATATAAATATACATATGCATCTATATAAATATATATATATACATATATACTGTATATATATATATATATATATATATATATATATATATATGTATATATATATATATCTATATATATATATATATATATTATGTATGTTCATGTATGTAGGTACACAAACACACACACACACACACACACACACACACACACACACACACACATATATATATATATATATATACACACAGATACCTGTGATTTTTACGAATATATATATATATATATATATATATATATATATATATATGTGTGTGTGTGTGTGTGTGTGTGTGTGTGTATGTATGTATATATAATACACATACTGTACGTATGTATATGTAAAATGTATGTATAGAGAGAGAGAGAGAGAGAGAGAGAGAGAGAGAGAGAGAGAGAGAGAGAGAGAGAGAGAGAGAGAGAGAGAGAGACCCTCTCTAATAGGAGAATTATTCACATAGGTCTCCAATGCAAATGAGGCCAAGGCTTGAGGTTTCTGCGCCAGTGAAGCAAAGATTTGGCGAGCAATGCAAGAGAGGAAAGTCATTTAGGAAGAAAGACCTTTTGTCGACACAGGAAGAAGAAAGTCCGGTCATGTAGAAACAGACTATTATTATTATTATTATTATTATTATTATTATTATTATTATTATTATTATTATTATTATTATTATTATTATTAATATTGTTATTGTTGTTGTTGTTTTTGTTATTGTTGCTGTTGTTGTTACTAGCCAAGCTACAACCCTAGTTGGAAAAGCAAGATGCTATGAGCCCAAGGGCTCCAACAGGGAAAAATAGCCCAGTGAGGAAAGGAAATAAGGAAATAAATAAATGATGAGACCAAATTAACAATAAATCATTCTAAAAACAGTAAAAACCTCAAAACAGATAGGTGATATATAAACTATAAAAAGACTTGGGAACTAAGGAATTGAAGAATCGAAGGTGATATTTTCATACCGTTGAAAAAGAAACGGTAAAAATATACTGTTCCTAGACGTATTTCAGTAAAATGTAGGCGACCGTAATTTTTACCCTACTTTGTTATTATCTTTTACGGGTTGGTAACCGTAATATCACCCTTTAACGTCAATATATCCGTTTTTAAAACTGTAAATGCCTGGCAACATTTATTCCAGTATTTTTAGCGTATATTTTACGGCAAATTTTTAACAGTGCAGTAGATTGCACTGTAATATGAATTTGGGCCTCATGATCCAAAGGTTTTGTAATGTTACGGTTATCACCTCCACTAAGGCGGTTATGTTTTCGAGTCGGTGCATTTCTTCATTTATTTATCTATGTGTCTGTAAACAGGATTATTTTATTAATTTTTACTAGCTAAAATACCACCCTATTTGGATAAAAAGATGCTGTAAGCCCAAGGGCTCCGACAAGGAAAATAGTCCAGTGAGGAGAGGATATAAGGAAACATAAAATGGTGAGTCCGAGTGCCCTCAAGCTAGAGAACTGTAGCCCAAGACAGAGGCTATGGCATTTTACAAAACTAGAGAACAATGGTTTGATTTTGGTGGCTCCTTCTACCAGAACAGCTGCTTACCATTGCTAAAGAGACTGAAAAATTACAAAGAAATAATTAACTCCTTGGATGAAGAAGATTTTTTTCGGTTAGCTTAGTGCTGTCAGGTGTATGAGGAATAAGGAGACTATGTAAAGGATAGGCCAGGCTACTTGGTGCATGCGTAGGCAAAGGACAAGTGAGCCGTAACCAGAGAAATATCCAATGTAATATTATCTGGCTAGTCAAACGACCAAGTATCTCTATAGCAGTAATATGAAAACGCCCTAATGTGTAATATCGGGTCAACCCAGGGTTGCAATATGAAGTCAAATTTAAAAGATGTTGAACGGTATGATTGAAGAAAAGTATTGGGATGGAGGCGTAGTCAAAGGATAAAACACGGGGGGGGGGGGGGTGTTGCTAGGGGCTGAATTGATGCTGCAAAGAGCTTTATGTAATACCTACAGTGTACTGACAGCATTATTACCCTGGTGTGATTTTACTACAATGCACATAAATAGTACACTGAAGCTACATGCTTATAGCATCCTGCTTTTCCAACTAGTTTTGTAACTTAGCAAGTAATAATAATAATAAGAATAATAATGATAATAAGAATAAGAATAATAATAATAATAATAATAATAATAATAATAATAAAGATATTGTTTTTCCCTTATATTGTGGTGTAAAAAAAGTGCTAATCTTAATAATGTGATAAAATGCTAACGAGCTATTAAATTGGCTAAAGGTAAAACCATTAAAATGCCAAAATTATATAATGAAGAAAAGAAAATCAAATATAACCTTAAAAGATATAACGAACGAGAAACTGCTGTTTTTCAGGAAGGCAAATTTATTAGTGAAACCTAAAAATAAGTCAAATTATCATCCTCCTCTTTATCATGGCTAATTACCTAATTAAACTGAAATAGTGTGCATCAACTTATGAAAATAGAATACTTAAAGGATATTGAATTTAAATTGCAGAAAATATATTCCAAGAGAAATGTTATCGACTATCATAACAGTTTTATCTTTCATAGCCACCTCAGAGTTTTATCTTTCACAGCCACCTCAGAATTTTATCTTTCAACGCCACCTCAACATTTTATCTTTCAAAGAAATCTCAACATTTTATCTTTCACAGCCACCTCAACATTTCATCTTTCACAGCCACCTCAGAATTTTATCTTTCACAGCCACCTCAGAGTTTTATCTTTCACAGCCACCTCAACATTTTATCTTTCACAGCCACCTCAGAATTTTATCTTTCACAGCCACCTCAAAATTTTATCTTTCACAGCCACCTCAGAGTTTTATCTTTCACAGCCACCTCAAAATTTTATCTTTCACAGCCACCTCAGAATTTTATCTTTCACAGCCACCTCAGAATTTTATCTTTCACAGCCACCTCGACATTTTATCTTTCACAGCCACCTCAGAGTTTTATCTTTCACAGCCACCTCAGAGTTTTATCTTTCACAGCCACCTCAGAGTTTTATCTTTCACAGCCACCTCAGAATTTTATCTTTCACAGCCACCTCAAAATTTTATCTTTCACAGCCACCTCAGAGTTTTATCTTTCACAGCCACCCCAAAATTTGATCTTTCACAGCCACCTCAGAGTTTTATCTTTCACAGCCAACTCAGAGTTTTATCTTTCACAGTCAACTCAGAATTTTATCTTTCATAGCCACCTCAGAGTTTTATCTTTCATAGCCAACTCAGAACCTTATCTTTCATAGCCACCTCAGAGTTTTATCTTTCACAGCCACCTCAGAATTTTATCTTTCACAGCCACCTCAGAGTTTTATCTTTCACAGCCAACTCAGAGTTTTATCTTTCATAGCCACCTCAGAATTTTATCTTTCACAGCCACCTCAGAATTTTATCTTTCACAGCCACCTCAGAGTTTTATCTTTCACAGCCAACTCAGAGTTTTATCTTTCATAGCCACCTCAGAGTTTTATCTTTCACAGCCACCTCAGAATTTTATCTTTCACAGCCACCTCAGAATTTTATCTTTCACAGCCAACTCAGAGTTTTATCTTTCACAGTCAACTCAGAATTTTATCTTTCACAGCCACCTCAGAGTTTTATCTTTCATAGCCAACTCAGAACCTTATCTTTCATAGCCACCTCAGAGTTTTATCTTTCACAGCCACCTCAGAATTTTATCTTTCACAGCCACCACAGAATTTTATCTTTCATAGCCACCAGAGAATTTTATCTTTCATAGCCAACTCAGAGTTTTATCTTTCATAGCCACCTCAGAGTTTTATCTTTCACAGCCACCTCAGAATTTTATCTTTCACAGCCACCTCAGAATTTTATCTTTCACAGCCACCACAGAATTTTATCCTTCATAACCACCACAGAATTTTATCTTTCACAGCCAACTCAGAGTTTTATCTTTCACAGTCAACTCAGAATTTTATCTTTCATAGCTACCTCAGATTTTATCTTTCACAGCCAACTCAGAATTTTATCTTTCACAGCACCTCAGATTTTATCTTTCATAGCCAACTCAGAATTTTATCTTTCACAGCCAACTCAGAGTTTTATCTTTCACAGTCAACTCAGAATTTTATCTTTCATAGCCACCTCAGAGTTTTATCTTTCACAGCCACCACAGAATTTTATCTTTCACAGCCACCACAGAATTTTATCTTTCACAGCCACCACAGAATTTTATCTTTCATAGCCACCACAGAATTTTATCTTTCACAGCCACCACAAAATTTTATCTTTCATAGCCACCACAGAATTTTATCTTTCACAGCCACCTCAGATTTTATCTTTCATAGCCACCACAGAAATTTATCTTTCACAGCCACCACAGAATTTTATCTTTCACAGTCACCACAGAATTTCATCTTTCATAGCCACCACAGAATTTTATCTTTCATAGCCACCACAGAGTTTTATCTTCCACACCCACCTCAGAGTTTTATCTTTCACAGCCAACTCAGAGTTTTATCTTTCATAGCCACCTCACAGTTTTATTTTTCACAGCCACCACAGAATTTTATCTTTCACAGCCACCTCAGAGTTTTATCTTTCATAGCCACCTCAGAATTTTATCTTTCACAGCCACCACAGAATTTTATCTTTCATAGCCACCACAGAATTTTATCTTTCATAGCCACCTCAGATTTTATCTTTCATAGCCACCACAGAATTTTATCTTTCACAGCCACCACAGAATTTTATCTTTCATAGCCACCTCAGATTTTATCTTTCATAGCCACCACAGAATTTTATCTTTCATAGCCACCACAGAATTTTATCTTTCACAGCCACCACAGAATTTTATCTTTTATAGCCACCACAGAATTTTATCTTTCATAGCCACCACAGAATTTTATCTTTCATAGCCACCTCAGATTTTATCTTTCATAGCCACTACAGAATTTTATCTTTCATAGCCACCACAGAATTTTATCTTTCACAGCCACCACAGAATTTTATCTTTCACAGCCACCACAGAATTTTATCTTTCATAGCCACCACAGAATTTTATCTTTCACAGCCACCTCAGAATTTTATTTTTCACAGCCACCACAGAATTTTATCTTTCATAGCCACCACAGAATTTTATCTTTCACAGCCACCACAGAATTTTATCTTTCATAGCCACCACAGAATTTTATCTTTCACAGCCACCACAGAATTTTATCTTTCACAGCCACCCCAGAATTTTATCTTTCATAGCCACCACATAATTTTATTTTTCACAGCCACCACAAAATTTTATCTTTCACAGCCACCACAGAATTTTATCTTTCACAGCCACCTCAGATTTTATCTTTCATAGCCACCACAGAATTTTATCTTTCACGGCCACCACAGAATTTTATCTTTCATAGCCACCACATAATTTTATTTTTCACAGCCACCACAAAATTTTATCTTTCACAGCCACCACAGAATTTTATCTTTCACAGCCACCTCAGATTTTATCTTTCATAGCCACCACAGAATTCTATCTTTCACGGCCACCACAGAATTTTATCTTTCATAGCCACCACAGAATTTTATCTTTCACAGCCACCACAGAATTTTATCTTCCACAGCACCTCAGATTTTATCTTTCATAGCCACCACAGAATTTTATCTTTCACAGCCACCCCAGAATTTTATCTTTCATAGCCACCACATAATTTTATTTTTCACAGCCACCACAAAATTTTATCTTTCACAGCCACCACAGAATTTTATCTTTCACAGCCACCTCAGATTTTATCTTTCATAGCCACCACAGAATTCTATCTTTCACGGCCACCACAGAATTTTATCTTTCATAGCCACCACAGAATTTTATCTTTCACAGCCACCACAGAATTTTATCTTCCACAGCACCTCAGATTTTATCTTTCATAGCCACCACAGAATTTTATCTTTCACAGCCACCACAGAATTTTATCCTTCATAGCCACCACAGAATTTTATCTTTCACAGCCACCACAGAATTTTATCTTTCATAGCCACCAGAGAATTTTATCTTTCACAGCCACCACAGAATTTTATCTTTTATAGCCACCACAGAATTTTATCTTTCATAGCCACCTCAGATTTTATCTTTCATAGCCACTACAGAATTTTATCTTTCATAGCCACCACAGAATTTTATCTTTCACAGCCACCACAGAATTTTATCTTTCACAGCCACCACAGAATTTTATCTTTCATAGCCACCACAGAATTTTATCTTTCACAGCCACCTCAGAATTTTATTTTTCACAGCCACCACAGAATTTTATCTTTCATAGCCACCACAGAATTTTATCTTTCATAGCCACCACAGAATTTTATCTTTCATAGCCACCACAGAATTTTATCTTTCACAGCCACCACAGAATTTTATCTTTCACAGCCACCCCAGAATTTTATCTTTCATAGCCACCACATAATTTTATTTTTCACAGCCACCACAAAATTTTATCTTTCACAGCCACCACAGAATTTTATCTTTCACAGCCACCTCAGATTTTATCTTTCATAGCCACCACAGAATTTTATCTTTCATAGCCACCACATAATTTTATTTTTCACAGCCACCACAAAATTTTATCTTTCACAGCCACCTCAGATTTTATCTTTCATAGCCACCACAAAATTCTATCTTTCACGGCCACCACAGAATTTTATCTTTCATAGCCACCACAGAATTTTATCTTTCAGAGCCACCACAGAATTTTATCTTTCACAGCCACCACAGAATTTTATCTTTCACAGCCACCACAGAATTTTATCTTTCACAGCCACCACAGAATTTTATCTTTCATAGCCACCACAGAATTTTATCTTTCACAGCCACCTCAGAATTTTATTTTTCACAGCCACCACAGAATTTTATCTTTCATAGCCACCACAGAATTTTATCTTTCACAGCCACCACAGAATTTTATCTTTCATAGCCACCACAGAATTTTATCTTTCACAGCCACCAGAGAATTTTATCTTTCACAGCAACCCCAGAATTTTATCTTTCATAGCCACCACATAATTTTATTTTTCACAGCCACCACAAAATTTTATCTTTCACAGCCACCACAGAATTTTATCTTTCACAGCCACCTCAGATTTTATCTTTCATAGCCACCACAGAATTTTATCTTTCACGGCCACCACAGAATTTTATCTTTCATAGCCACCACATAATTTTATTTTTCACAGCCACCACAGAATTTTATCTTTCACAGCCACCTCAGATTTTATCTTTCATAGCCACCACAGAATTCTATCTTTCACGGCCACCACAGAATTTTATCTTTCATAGCCACCACAGAATTTTATCTTTCACAGCCACCACAGAATTTTATCTTCCACAGAACCTCAGATTTTATCTTTCATAGCCACCACAGAATTTTATCTTTCACAGCCACCCCAGAATTTTATCTTTCATAGCCACCACATAATTTTATTTTTCACAGCCACCACAAAATTTTATCTTTCACAGCCACCACAGAATTTTATCTTTCACAGCCACCTCAGATTTTATCTTTCATAGCCACCACAGAATTCTATCTTTCACGGCCACCACAGAATTTTATCTTTCATAGCCACCACAGAATTTTATCTTTCACAGCCACCACAGAATTTTATCTTCCACAGCACCTCAGATTTTATCTTTCATAGCCACCACAGAATTTTATCTTTCATAGCCACCACAGAATTTTATCCTTCATAGCCACCACAGAATTTTATCTTTCACAGCCACCACAGAATTTTATCTTTCATAGCCACCACAGAATTTTATCTTTCACTGCCACCACAGAATTTTATCGTTCATAGCCACCTCGGATTTTATCTTTCACAGCCACCTCAGAATTTTATCTTTCACAGCCACCTCAGAATTTTATCTTTCATAGCCACTACAGAATTTTATCTTTCATAGCCACCTCAGATTTTATCTTTCACAGCCACCACAGAATTTTATCTTTCATAACCACCTCAGATTTTATCTTTCACAGCCACCACAGAATTTTATCTTTCATAGCCACCTCGGATTTTATCTTTCATAGCCACCACAGAATTTTATCTTTCATAGCCACCTCGGATTTATTCTTTCATAGCCACCTCAGATTTCATCTTTCACAGCCACCACAGAATTTTATCTTTCATAGCCACCTCAGATTTTATCTTTCACAGCCACCACAGAATTTTATCTTTCATAGCCACCACAGAATTTTATCTTTCATAGCCACCACAGAATTTTATCTTTCACAGCCACCACCGAATTTTATCTTTCATAGCCACCACAGAATTTTTATCTTTCATAGCCACCTCAGATTTTATCTTTAACAGCCACCTCAGAGTTTTATCTTTCACAGCCAACTCAGAATTTTATCTTTCATAGCCACCTCAGAATTTTATCTTTCACAACCACCTCAGAATTTTATCTTTCATAGCCACCTCAGAGTTTTATCTTTCACAGCCACCTCAGAATTTTATCTTTCACAGCCACCACAGAATTTTATCTTCCCTAGCCACCTCGGAGTTTTATCTTTCACAGCCACCTCAGAACTTTATCTTTCACAGCCACCTCAGAATTTTATCTTTCACAGCAGCCTCAGAATTTTATATTTCACAGCCACCTCAGAATTTTATCTTTCACAGCAACCTCAGAATTTTATCTTTCACATCCACCTCAGAATTTT
>NC_090752.1:49267186-49272186 GCF_036898095.1 Palaemon carinicauda
AAATTTTGATACATAATATTTCTAATATGTGTAATCGTATCTTTTTTTTACATATCATACAGAAAATGTTCCAAGGTATTGAAAGAATATAAATTGTCATGTGAATATGCAATTTTTTTTTAATAACTCTTGAGGCTTGTTATTGAAAAATCATGGGAATACAATAGGCCACTGTATATAGCATTTATTGATTTGGAAAAGGCATTTGACTCTGTACCTAGGAACAAATTGTGGAGGTGCTCAGGAGAGGTTTATGGACTCGACAGTAGCTTGGGAGCTGCAATAAAGAGCACGTACGAACCATGTATGGATAATGTAAGGACTGGATACAAGAATGAAAATTGGTTTAGAGTAACAACAGGTGTTAAGCAGGGAAGCGTTCTTTCCCCACTCTTGTTCATTGCATATATAGATGTAATTATAAGAAGTTTTAAGGAAAGAATAAATATCTCGGGAGACATCATGATTTTTGCTGATGATATTGCTTTCTGGACATATGATCGGGAAGAACTAGAAAGATCATTGATAGCCTTGAACGATTGTTTAACAGAAGCCGGACTGAAGATGAACATTAAAAAAAAATAAATATTAACAATCAACAAACAACAACAAGCTCCAACCAACATCACGATAAGAAATACGGTAATTAACGACACCAACGCATTCAAGTATTTAGGTTGTATGTTTACAGACAACGGCTATAAGAACAAAGAAGAAATTACTGAACGAATAAAGAGATATAATAAATGCTCTGGAGCACTCTATCCAATTATGAGAGATGCATACGTACCTAGAGAAGTAAAATAAAAACCATATTTGAAGGATTATTAACACCAATAATGACATATGGATCAGAGAGCTGGACAATGACAATCAAAGACAGGAGCAGAGTCCAAGCTTCAGAGATGAAAAGCCTGAGAACAATAATGCAAAAAATAAGAAGAGATAGAATAAGAAATGTAGATTTTAGAAGGATGGTTGGGGTATCTCCTAAGTTGAACAATATTGAGAAGGGACAGCTGAGATGGGTGGAACATTTAATGAGAATGGATGGAAATAGAATTGCAAGATGTGACTGGACGCCTGGTGGGAGGAGATCAAGAGGGAGACCACGTAAGCGCTGGAGGGATGGAAGAACATGCCAAGAATTGAACAGCTGAGAAGAGAGGGAATTTTTAAAACAGAATTGAGTGGAGAAGACAACTGTTTCCACTTAAAGCCTACCTAGGAGTGGAAGTAAGTAAGTTAATAAACATAAAGAAAAGGTAGCTATGAAGTAATTTCCGAAAGAACCCCATAAGGTCAAAATGATTAAACCCTGGTCACCTTATGCCAAGGAAATAGGCCCTCATAAGGTTTAAAGGTCACTCATGCGTGGCAGAGGCAAAGGACAGAGACAATGCCCTAGACACTGACTATATAAGCGCCCAAGCCTCTCTCCACCCAAGCTAGGACCAGGGAGGGCCAGGCAATGGCTCCTGATGACTCGGCAGGTAGACCTAAATATAAGCTCCGCCAATCCCCCATCCCTAGCACACAAAGATGGTGAGAATGCAGAAACTACAAGAAACTATCGAACTTGAGCAGGACTCGAACCTCAATCCGGTACATCGTCAGGCAGGGACGTTTCCAAGAGACTACCACAACCATTAAATGATCCGTATCAGAAATATAACAACCAATTCTAATGAAAACAGGAATAAGTGATACTAATATATCTAATGGTTAAAAGGTAAATTTTAGAAATGGTGAAAATATCTAATATCTGAAAAGAAAATCGTGAATGTCCAAAATATTACCTGCTGAAAAAAGCATCAGGCTACTGTACATAGGGAAGAAAACACCATCTACAAAGTTAAGATTAGCATTATTGATTACACGATTCATCCTTGATTCATATCAGAAAAGGAGAGATACAGAGGAAGGAATTTCCCATATATGACGTAATACTCCATATGAAGGCGCCCACAAAACTTCTGCAATAGGGCGAAGAGTAGGCCTATGATTTTCGACATTGGAAGAAAACTTATTATTAATTTGACAGAGATTTAGATAAATACGCAAACGGTTCGAAATTTTTGAGGCAATTTTAATATATACTAAAAGTTAATGGCTTAAGTGGAAAACACTATTTAATTCTTATTCAGATCTAATCCGATTGAGTGAAGCAGTGATCGAACTAAAATATAGATTCCCCACAGACTAACTCCATAGCGGAGTGTACATTTGGGATTAGTGCCGTCATTGCATCTCACCCACTTCTTCTTTAATTTTAATTCCCTTCTACTTACTTCCTTCCATCTAGCTGTTCAAACTCTATAGCAATTAGTTCATGGTGCAAATGATGATGATCATGATATATGGGATTTACGGATTAAAAGAGTTGTGGCAGTCTATTTGAAACGTCCATACTAGGCGATCTTCCGATCTAAGGTTCAAGTCCCGCTCAGACTCGATAGTTTCTTGTAGCGTCTGTAACCTTGCCATACTTGTTAACTAAGGATGGAGGGTTTGAGGGAGCTTATAGGTTTACAGCCATTATCTGGCCCTCCCTGGTCCTAGCTTGGATGGAGAGGAGGCTCGGACTCTGATCATATATATATATGGTCAGCCTGTGGTGCACTGTCACTTGTCTCTGCTATTCATGAGAACCTTTAAAAAACGGACCCTGAAAGACATTCAGCGCTATATGGTAAAACTGGGGAACTTTCCTTAAGTACCGTTCCTAACGCTTAAGCTTTTCAATTTGGCCAAAATTCCATGAATCCAAAAGATTATAAATCTTTTCTTGAGATTCACTATTTAATAAGGGTTGTGGTGGCCGATGGGGTAACGTCCCGGACTGTTGAACGCTAGACTGGGGTTCGAGTCCCGCTCAAACTCTGTAGTTTCTTTGGTCGCTGCAACTTTACCATCCTTGTGAGCTACGGATGGGGGGTTTGAGGGAGCCTATATGTCTATCTGCTGATTCATCAGCAGCCATTTCCTGGCCCTCTTTGGTCCTAGCTTGGGTGGAGAGGGGGCTTGGGCGCTGATCATATGTATACTGTAAATGGTCAGTCTCTAGGGCATTGTCCTCCTCTGCTATTCATGGGCGGCCTTTAAAGCTTTTAAACAAAAGCAAAGGCAATTTGGGAAGCTCAGTCTCAACGCCATTATATAGTTTGGTTATTATTTCCTCTTCTTTTCTCAATAGCTAATTATACTGTAATTACTTTATTATTTCCATCTAAACCAATATCACAGATACTGTTCTGGAGTTACCTTTTGCAAATGGTCTTCATTGAAACAGTCTACTAAGATCCTCCTGAACTGATTCAATAAAAGAAAGGATGCTCTATGTTATAGTCAAACATTTCATTTCCACTTCACTTTCCATGATATGAATAATTTATATTACTCTGTTGGGGAAAAAGAGAGACATATATGAAATAACGCCCAACGATGGTTAAAAATATTAACGATATTAACTTGCTTATCTTGAGATGGTAATGTTGAATATTATTACATGAAAACGTCAGTTCTTGTGAATTCAGGTCAGCTCTGGAGGTTTCTCCAGCTCTACAAAACACTATTTATTAATTAATTTATCGTTAATTCCCTAATCCTTATAAAAAATACCTCTATGGAATTTTCTTTTCTTCACAAATCAGGTATGAAGAATTTCCTTTTTCACAAAACACTTCTTAAGAATGTTCCCACACATTATGGTAGGTTTTTAGAAATTCTCTATAAGGTAATATGATGTTATAAATCACCGTACTAATTTTGAAACAAGTTATTTATTCTATAATTTGGTTTTAATAATTCCCGATTGTTCACTACCAGTTACATTCCCAATACTTTTCATACTAAAATTCATATTTACATTCATATGAAAAACAGATAACACTTTCATTAATAATTAATAAGTTTCTTTCAAAATTTTACCGTAATGATGAGATTTGTTATGCTCTACATCAACTAAATATTGATGAATAAAAATAGAATTACAACGCTTCTTGAAGGCTAAAATTACTGGCTATACACCACTTGCACTTAGTGCCCAGTCTACAGCAGTGGTTCCCAAACTTTTTTCTGTCATTTCCCCCCTGCACCCAGTTCAAAGATCCAACTTTCCCCCTTCATGTGTATGAGGGAAAGAATAGTTAAAACACACTTGAGACTATTTACTAATTTACTTTTCAAATGGGCAAATATCATGTCAGTGAGAACTGATATGATCATATCACAATTGAATGGCTAACAACAAATCGCCGCACGTACTATGCGAACAGTTTACGCTTGTTTTAGTTAGTAGGTAGTATAATTATTTCCCCCCTGGAAGCTTCAAATTTCTCCCTAGTGGGAAATTTCCCCTAGTTTGGGAACCACTGGTCTACAACATTCATAATGCTTCCAGAAAGATATATTCACTCCCAGATATTGCTCAAACAGCTTCTATAACGTTTACACAGCTTCTAAAAGCCTCAAATCACTGGTTACAACAGAACTTGCATTTACTGTACATCCACTATCAAAATTTACAACGCTTTAAGAAGGCTATAATCACTGCCAGATCTTTGCTCAAGCAGCTTATTTAATGTTTACAACGTTTCCAGAACACTGAAATTACTGGCTACACCACGGAGTGGCTATGGTGTAAATATTGCTCATAAAATTATTATTGAAATCTCTACTGGGGCAAAGACGATAATAATGTACAAATCAGAACTACATATTATGCCATTTATACAATATCAGAGGCTTGATTTCATAACAGTTTCTATTAAATTTCTATTAAACAAAATTATGCGTTATAGAATAAGTGTGAATGAGTCTGCATGTCAGTTGTCATATTTACATAGGATACATAATCAATATGTTCTTTGATCACAGACTATACACTACCATAGAGTTATTCTAGTATACAAGCAATGAGAGAGAGAGAGAGAGAGAGAGAGAGAGAGAGAGAGAGAGAGAGAGAGAGAGAGAGAGATGAAAAATAAATTAAAACTGGA